>NW_010553860.1:0-1145 GCF_000687285.1 Phaethon lepturus | reverse complement strand
GGGAAAGAGAGTTTTGAAATTCACCCTTTGATTCAAAGCCTCAAACTGTCTGGCTTCAAATTCTGTCTGGCTCTGCTTTGTGGCTATGCCTTTCTTCCCCACTATGTTCTGTTTTCTTCATCTCCATTCATTCAGTTAAGGACTAGCTGTTAGTCTTTCTCTGCTTCCCTCTTGTTGCCCCTTTCTCTGTCCCCATCCTTCACTGTCTAGTCCAAGCTGCTGCTTCTCAATCAATCAGTCTATATGTAACTGCACCGGTCTCTATCTCTACTTTGATAGATATTCTACTCTCCTTGCTCTCTAATTATACCTGTTCTTCTCTTTCTTCACTGAGTATAAGATCTAGTTTTCCTTGAGCAGGTAGTATGCTGGAGTACTTGAGTCTAGCCTGATTTTGAAGAAAGTGCTGAAATCTCCCCTATTCCATGAGACATCCCTATACAAAAAAGTCACTATCCAGTCAATGTACTGACTTTTTTTCCCTTTGTTTGTTCTTTCTTCAACACATCAGACTTTGACGCCCTTTGGGAAAGGAATCTCTTCTTTTGAGACTGCTTTCTTTACACTGTGTGCCTTTGCAATGCTCTAGAAATGAATATGTATATAACTAAACATGAGGCTTATCTTTCCAGGATTAAGTCAGTATTGTCAAATGTACATAGGAGGTAAAGTATAAAGACATACACGTTTCAAGCTTCAGTGTGCCTCATCATTAAGGTAAGAACATGTTCTTAGTAATTGTTAACCTGTGCAGATAAACCCTTATGAATTAGAGTACACACTTTTATTTCCATTCAAAACCAAACACAAGGAAACTTGTCAAGCTGAAGTATTTGACCTGGAATACAAAGGCAAACACCAATAACCATTTTTTTAAGCGTTATTTAGTCCACATGAAATATATCAGATTGACAGATGGAAAGTGAGAGTTCCTGTCTAAGTCTTTGGTCTGGCACAAGCAGGTGGTTAATTCTTCTTTGGCAAGAAGAAGTGATGATAGATACTAGACCTCTATTGTCTGTGCGAAACTTTGGTCTGGCACAAGCAGGTGGTTAATTCTTCTTTGGCAAGAAGAAGTTATGATAGATACTAGACTTCTATTGTCTGTGCGAAGGCAGCTAACATTTTAATAGGGGTGTGTCTGG
>NW_010553859.1:44450-56341 GCF_000687285.1 Phaethon lepturus | reverse complement strand
GAGCTGGGCTCCGCCGGACGCTGCCCGGCTCCGTGCTCTGCGGCCTCCTGGGGAAAGGTGAGTCAGGCGGCGAGGGCCTCGCATTTATTGTGTCTTGCCAGCACGGTAACAGCTGCTTTTATGATGAAAGAAGGGACTGCCTCTGCCTGCCTTTGCTCTGGTCGCTATCCTGCTGCCCTGCTACTGTCCTCAACGAGGTCTCGAGCCTCTTCCCCAGCACCCTGTTTCGGGCAGGAGGCTCAGCATACGCTGGGATGGTGCCTTCTCTCTGGCACAACAATCATCCTACCATACAGAGCGGGAGGAGAGGAAGAGGGAAAAAAATTTTGCTGCTGCTGCCGCCGTGACATCAGTTTCGGCATGTTGATCCTGGTTTTCTCTGGTGCTCGCTTTTCCTCATTTTCCTACCCACTTACTGCTTTGCTGTTTACCTCATCACTTGTACCTGACAGTGCGGCCTGGGGTAGGTACTTGCATTTTGTGCTCATGTGGAATCTATTTAAGACCCTTTGCGGGGCCTCATTCCAAACTATGTGCCCTTCAACCTAAACTCTGTAGCAGGAGTCTTGATTTTTTTAAGAGACCCTTGTAAAGTCTTGTAACACATGGGAGAGTTTGGCAGCATCGTAAGCTGAGTGAAAAAAGCTGGGGTTGTATCACTGAGAAAGGATTTGTGTGTACTTTGTCTCTTCTTCACGTTGTACCTCGTGCTGACAAAGAAACCTGAATTAGCGGAGTGGAAGGATGTGGTAAGTGCTTTGTGGTGGCTAAGCCAAACAGCTTGAAATCAGCTTCTGGACAGTAAGGGTTTGTCCTCCCTGAGGCATGAGGATTCATTTTTTATGAGCACACTCACCTGCTGAGCCTGACTGAGCCCCCTTGGAGTGGGGGCCTTGCGCCATGCTTGGCCTTTATGTTGCAGGATATACTAGTGATAAGAGTGCAGAATTCCGTTATTTTTCCTTAGGGGACTTAACAATATTTTTTTGTGAGCTAACCTGCAGGCAAAATGCCTGTTCTTTAAATTTTAGCCTATAGGCAGCAGTGGTTCCAAGACTTCTTGAGACTTCACATGGCTATTAGGGATTAGTCTTTAAGGCACCTGAGCAATTTCTGTCAATCTCCCTTTAGGCAGGTTTGGAATACATTATAGAACAAATCTAGTCCCTACATAATTCTAATAAAACAGAGAATCACGTATCCCACCTAGGAGGCTTGATTTCTGGTTGTAACTATATAAATCAATAGAAAGCATCCCTCACAAGAATATTTTCAGACCCAGATGGTGATTCAGTTACAAATGCATTTTTCATGTCCTGATTGTGAAATGTGGGTCAGGATAAAGTAAAATCAGAAGATTGAAATGAAGCTCTTGGATATAGATCCTCATCCATTAAATTAGTGTCTCTCACTGGATTTTAGTTTCACTACATTCAACAGTTTGAATTAATTGAGTTCAACAGAACTGTCTCACCACAGCAGAGAAGCTGAATCTATTTCTAAAATGTATATGCAATGGGAAGAGTGTTTGAAGGCTGTACCGTACCTGTCTCCGACAAAGAACTTCTGATTGCCTGAATAGTAGCACAGATAATGTTACTGTTTCAGTAAACTCCTTGAAGACTAAGGAGAGAGCAAAATCTGTGCTTCCTTAGGAGCAGAATCTCGAAAACTGTTGAGACTGAAAGCAAACTTAAGTATTAGCAGAAGTCGATGAGTAGTTCAGAAAACATTACTGCTAATTAATTATTCTTAATCATTGAGAAGCAAGGAAATTCTGTTTTCTATTTCCCCCCATCAGATTTCTTTTCTCAATAGTAAAGAACTAAAATCGTCTGAACAAGCTAATAAAGTCATCCAGGAAGTTGAGCTCATTTCCAATATTAGAATAAATGCTGTACCTACAAAAGAGGTGAGTTCATAGGAAACTGATGGCAAGTTCTGTTTCCCTAAATGTTCAAAGCTTTCTTTGTCTTTTTCAAAAAGCACAAAAGAAGTGATGTCTTAATGTTTAAATCAAAACCTCCATCGTTTACCCCTAAAATACTTTTAGCAAATTAGAAATGTTGGAGTCAAGCCTGCTAGCTGCTCTCTGCTGTGTGCTTGCCTATGGTCAAAGGAAGATCCTTTAAAGGACACAGGTCTAACCAGTGGATCTTTTAATTACATAAGTTAGTTTCATACTTGACTAAAGGGTGATTTCCATATCATATTGCTCAAAGAGCTGCTGAGATGTGGAGTGTATATTGTAATAATGCAATAATACTTGTCACTAAGTATCTGTTTGGAAGCATAATTATATTCTACCTTGTATTCCACCCAGAAACTGGGGGATATTTTGTTCTTCAAAAGTTTTTGGCTCAATTTTGCAGCTAGCCAAGTCAGGTGGATTTTGTCATGTCAAGTAGATACTGGAGCATAAAGGAGAACATGACCTTAAAGGTAGATGGAGATGAGTCACAGCCACCACATTCAGACTGGAAGCATAGTGTAGGTCTCCTTAAGGTTTTTGACTTAGCCTGTTGTATACCGAAGGGATCATTAAGAAAATGTGTGTTTGCACACGTCCATTACCCACCAAACATCCACAGGTCAGACCTGGGTTTTAGGTACCTATGCATCTTTGGTAGCAGTCACATAAAAAAGTCAATAGTAGGTTGTATTTCCTTACCTATAAAGACAAAAGGATAACAAAGGAGGACACAATTTAAAATTAGTAAGAGACAGCAGTTTTTCAAGTGTGCGCAGTAAGTGAAGTGGAAAACGTTCCTACCCTCTTTCACTGAATTCCAGTGTTAGAGTTCTGCATTTCTGCCTTTTTACCTATCAGGCAAGTCTTTTGTAGAGCTCCAGTGATTACCCTGGCCAGCTAATTCTGTTCTGAGATTGTAACGCATTATACCACTTCTGTATAACAGGAAAGGGAACTTCCTCTTTAAAGCTACGTATTACTAAGCAAGGAGGATTTCTGATGGGCGGAGTTTTCCCTTGAGCAGGCTAGATAAAGGCTTGCAGGATTTACAGACCTCTCAGACTGCAATCAGCATGAACTGCAGCCTGCCAGACAGAGTGCTGCTCAGCTACGTGATGGATGGACAGCAGGACAGGTTGTGCCTTCAGTCTCTTTGGGACTTTATCACAGCAAAAGGGCCATTGATCAAGTCACCTTTTTTTCCAGTACTGTTTTCTTTTACAGCATACCTGGCTTTCTGTCTTCCATATATTGCACTGGACTTTTTAAGCACTAGACTACCAAACTTGAGAAAATACAAAATCCAGCCGCAGAACTATCCAACTCTTGGAATGATGGTGTCTTGCATTATTCAAAGTGCATATCACCATGTTGTTTTGATCTTCCCGGTGACCTTTCTCCACTGGTACTGGAAACCAATGAATCTACCAGTGATAGCTCCAGAGCTGCCTAAGGTCCTGCTGGAAGTAGGAGTTTGCCTGCTTCTGTTTGATTTTGAGTATTTCCTGTGGCATTTGCTTCACCACAAGGTGCCTTGGCTTTACAAGACCTTCCACAAGGTGCATCACAAGCATGTGTCAACATTTGCTCTTACTACACAGTATTCCAGTGTGTGGGAATTACTGTCACTGGGATTTTTTGCTGCTATCAACCCAGTGCTCCTTGGATGCCATCCTTTGACAGAAATGGCTTTCTTCCTTGTAAACATTTGGTTGTCTGTGGAGGACCATTCAGGATACGACCTTCCATGGTCAACTCATCGACTTGTGCCTTTTGGTTTGTACGGAGGAGCGCCACATCATGATCTCCATCATCTGAAATTCAAATCAAACTATGCTCCTTACTTCACCCACTGGGACAAACTCTTTGGGACATTCACAGAGTCGCATTCTAATTAAGGATATTTACCTGTGGACGAACTCTTATTTTTTTATAGACTAAACTGGGACATTAATTTTTCAAAGACATACAGAAAATTGAGTATTTTAAGCTACCTATAAAAGCAATAGCTATTTATCACAAATCCTCTTAATATATGTGTATTTGTATGTATACTTGGAACTGCCTATGTTAAATGACTGCAAATGGGAGGGTAAATATCTGTTACTTAAATTTGTTTGAGTCAAGGGTGTAAGGGAAGCATTAAGAGACATTCTCCCTTCTTTAGCTCTTTCCAGCTTTCATAAAGCATGTATTGTATTACTGTATGATGTTTTATACATACACCAGAACAATTATTCTACTGTTGTAGGATGATTTATGATGTAAAGAGAAAAGGTACACAATGGATTTTGTGGAGTTTAATCTGCCAGAGCATATCATTGCATAATGATGTTGTAAAACATTGCTGCCAAACAAAGCTAGTTGGCTAACTGTGCAATAATTTTGATATTTATATTTTAAACCTTGATGTATTGTCATTTTTTAATAGAAAATAAATATGGTAATTCTCTTAAAATTATATCCTGTTTCATTTTATTCACTCATCTGTTCATACTAGGAACGGGCATGATTCTTTTGAATAGATGTCATTTATTTGTTTCAGATTTTTCTTATTACAATATTGTCAAGTTATTTCAAAAGGGAGCCATTTACTTTTTTCTCCAGAATCATGTGTTATTTTAAAAGAGCTTTCAATTTTGTAGAAAGAGAATACTGAAGAATGCAGTTTAAAACGCCACGGTGAAATTTTATTATTACATTTGTGAGAAGTTTGAATAATTTTCCCTAAATTTATGGTGTGAGAGCAGAACATTAAGCAGCCCTCTAATAAAAGGGAGCATTGGTCCTCCACAACCACATCAATTAATTGTTGCTTGCATGCAAAAGCCTGGCAAGGAATACAAACAGGATTTCTAGAAAATAGAGGATTCTTTCAAGCACATTTCAGAGGAATAGAATCAAACCTTTTAGGATTCTAAACCATAGAACAAAATGGCTACATGTTGCTGGAAGAACAGTTATGTATAAAACATTGCTATGTAGTCCCACGGAAGTTACACTGAAAAAAGTAAGCAAGAAGACATAAGCAGGTCTTCCATGTCTCATTCAGCAGAGATCCATATGGACTTCTTGTGTCCACTACATAATGTTGTAATGCTTATAATCTTATATCCTGTATTACTAATAAATTTCTCAGGATAGGGATGGGGACAGGGAAAGTGCAAATAACGTACAGAGTGAGTAATGAACACTTACGCATCATCCTCCAAAAATGTCTTTGTCATTATGTTATGCCTAGAGGGTTGTATGACCTTACAGAGGCTGTTTGTATAGGAGAAAAGAGACCCCTTAGTACTTCCAACAATGTGAACTTATAAAGGGAACAGCACTTTTGGGCACTGCATCTTTTTGATAATAGGAAATCATTTTCATAAACATCTTCATAAACAACATGAAATGCTGCAATCTTACTACTTAACTACTCCCTCTGCTCTCTAGGTATCACAGAAGAGCAACTCTTCTTTTCAGTGGTGAGAACATGATGTAGAATTTGCATCCTGAGAGCAAAAACTGAGGCTTGAAAGAATACAAAACTGGAATTTTTGCCATGCATTTATTCAGCCGAAAGAAAGAATTCCCAATCTTTCTGATGATTATAATCTTAAGTACTTTGGTGTGTGCTACAAAAAGAAGCAAGTATTCTTTTTTTCTGCCAAATGCAGGAGGCAAAATATAGTCTCTGATTTCTTTGAGCTGTTCAGTCATTTTGAGGTGTCCCAAAGTTCCCCTCTCGGTTCTAGAAATCCCACTTAATTCAGCTTGGCAAATACTGAGTATCTGGTGGGGGTGCTCTGTGGTTTCAATGGATTATACCTTATACTATAACTATATATTGTAACTATACACTATAACAGTCTGTTGCATGTACTGTTGGCTCCCTAAACAAGAAAGTTTAAAGCTAACTGGTACTTGAGTATGTCTCCATAGGAAGCCTATGAATAAACCCCACAAGGGATTATTCTGCTTTTTTGCGTGAAGCTTAAGAGTTGATATAACAAATACTTGACTACTGGAGAAAGAGTGCTGTCAGCTGCAGGAAAAACTATGCTTGCTTTTGTCAAGTCAAGTGAGGTAGTCTCATTTGGCATTGACAGCGTAGCATAACAGCAGTGAGGATGATCAAAATGACAGCGAAAAGCGGCAATGTACAACATGATGATCCTGCCTTTTCCTCTCTCCCTCACATCCTCAACGTGTGCATGACTTTAGACACACATCAGGAATGCATTTCCTCAAATATGGAATTTGCACAGGTTGTATCTGTACTGGACTTCTTGCCAATCAGATCTGGAATCTCAGTTTAAAGGCTTGTTATTGCATGAACATGGAATACTAAACAAACAAAAGAACACACAAAACAAAAGAAAAAAATAGTTGTCATGTGAAACTAGTCATGACTAGTACATGTCCAGAATGGCTTATTTGAATTCCATGCTAGAAATATCTGTACTTCATCATCATGACATAATCCTAGCACAACTTGTTCCTATTTCTTCAATGCTTTGAAGGTGACTCAGGCTCTAAACCATGAGGGATTGAAATTATCTGCATATTATGTGTGCTTTGAAATACTTTCTGTAACAGTGTACTATAACATAACTTTAAATGTATGTATGAGAAAAGCTCATGAGCAGAAGACCCAGACAAACATTTAACTTCAGGCCTTCACAATTCAATGAAAAGCAAAATATAGACAAAAACATATACTGAAGATAAAGAAAATAGAAGTTGTTTTTTTTCCTGTTTTCATTGAAAGTTCAGCATATACTGTACTACTGAGCATGAGAGCACAGCGAGTTCTGTGTATTGATGGTGCTGAGATTTTAAAACAGGATTTTACAGCTGTTGCTTCCTATATTTGTATTTCCCCATAGTCTTTACCACAAGTCTTTACCAGACAAATGGAATGTCATGACACTTTATTGTAAGGGTTTATGTCAGAAACCTAAACCCAACTTTCTCTCTTCTGTTCTAAAATTCTCCTGTCTTCCTTCCTCATTATAATGTGACATGATGCGCGACATAGACTTCCTATCCAATCTGCCGAAAGCTAATCTGTTGTCATTTGTGTGTAAATAGAGGATGTTTGCACTGATCCTTGAAGCTATGAAATGAGATTTTTGATGCTGCTATTGTCCACTTTATATCTTTAAAAATCCTAATGTAATGAAGGTCAAAGAGTAACATTTTATGCATTTCTCTTTGTATCTTAGTTTTTAGGCACATGGTTAAATATTGAAGTCTTTTTCTGATCTTACAAACTGCAGGAGTTTCCAAATTCTCACTGGCAATTTAGCCCAATACTTCTATTGAAATTTAGACGGAGTCTTTCAAATGATACCAGGTTTGGCAACTTTGACGTAACAGTATACTACACTTCAAATGGAGAGGTTTTTGCTTAGTGGGCATGTTCTCAGCACTGCTGGAAAGTGTGCTCTTCAGGTGCTTTGAAGAGAGTCTGAGACATTTAGAGCCATGTTGAGTTTGGAAAAGGCTTTGTCCTTATTCATGTTGATCAAGTGCAAGTGCTTTACAGGGGAAAAAACCAACATAGTCTACAGTTATGATTTTTTATGATTTGAAAAATAATCTACGTCATTAATGTATTTAGTGACTCAATCTGGATTGAGTCTGGATTAAATGAAAAAAAAAGTATCTCTCTGGGCTATCAGACTATACCACCTCTAACGCCGTTTTGAAACCATGTGTAAAGACAGAACACTGATTATCATCCGTTGCCCCTCAACGGTATTGGAAGGAGTGAGTAACTCTTTGATGTGGCTTTATCTTAGTGGACTCAGCAGTCACTTCAGCAGTTGTACTTACTCTTGTGATAAGACAAGGGGTAATGGTTTTAAACTAAAAGAGGGCAAATTTAGACTAGATATTAGAAAGAAATTTTTCACAATGAGGGTGGTGAAATGCTGGCACAGGTTGCCCATTGAGGTGGTAGATGCCCCATCCCTGGAAACATCCTGGGTCAGGCTGGACATGACTCTCAGCAACCTGATGTAGTTGAAGATGTCCCTGCTCATTGCAGGGAGGTTGGACTAGATGGCCTTTAAAGGTCCCTTCCAACCCAAACTATTCTATGATTCTATGATTCTATGATTCTATGTTTCTGTGATTCTATGATTCTTGCTTTCATGCACAAGTATTAAGCTTCCACTCCTACTTCCATGCATCCATGCAATCCTTTTTGAATCAGCTATGGTTCTGTTTCTGAAAAAATCGGTCATCCTCGACTCTCAAAATACAAAACCCTCGTGGATTGATTCCCAGATTACCTTGGTTGAGAGACTAATCAGTGTGAGCCTACTATCACATTTACCTGTAAACTGCATTTAAGACCCTGGGTTTGTGTGCTGGGCTTGGCTGATGTGCCAGTTTGCTCAAATATTGAGGCTGGTGCTGCATTGCTCAGTACAATCCAACCTGAAAGGTCTTTGTAGCACAGTCTGGAGTTGTGTTTGCAGTATGTTTTTCTCATAAAAACAACTGCCAAACAATTGTTTTCCAAAACTTAAATGTGTTTCAGATTTATGGAAATTTGAAGTTGCTTAGGACACACAAAAAACCCCACACCCCCCAAAACCAACCAACAAACGCATTCCAGACTTTAAAGGGAACAGAATTAATGCAGAGAGGCCTTTAGCTGTGGGAAACAATGCTGAGTTTTTTAATCATTCTTTTCAGACTTTCTTCTTTTTGAAAAGGTTTGAAAAGCTTACTAATCACCTTGTGCCCCAGACTGCAATGAGTGCCATGATCAAGGCTGTAGGTGTGGACAGGGGAGGGGTAGAAAGGAGAAGGGGAAAGGAACCCGGTGTGTCTGCAGGCACTTCCACCGCTGTCCCTTGGTGCCTGTCAGGTGCGGTTGGAGTGCTGCTCTGATAGATCCTTCCCGCTGCGGCACAAATGCTTTCAGCCCTCAGGTTCTTATTGCTGGAGCATTACGGCCTCCACATCCGCATGCATCTTGTCCTTTCTGTTATCTAGTTCTTTCTGGTAGTCCCCACAGCAGCAAAACACAGTGACCTCCAAGAGGGAACTCCGCCTTTGGTCAGCATAAACGCAAACATACTTTTGTGTCATCAGGTATAAGATTAAGTTAAAAAAATCTCCAGGCACATGCACTGGAGTGCCTCTTCCATGCTCAGTTTTGAGATAACATGTTTTACGTGTGGGAAACCAAAAAGCTAACAAACCAAGCTGGATGGTTAGTAGGCCAGGCAGGCAGAAACATGATTACTCTGGTTTCAGTCTGTTGAGAGAAACTGCATACTATAGATACGTGATTTGGAGGGATGTGGAAGAATGTGTTACTTATACTTCCAGGGAGCGTTTAGATGACAGGTACTTTTATTTGTCCTCAGAACTAGCAGCAAACAATTCAGGGGATTAAGTAGCCCAAAGTCTAGGATAAGCTATAGAAAATCTGTTTTTAAGGTGAGGAAGATGTTCCCGCTTTATCAAAAGGATATGAAAAAGCACTGCTAGAAATTATATTGATGTAAGGCTGTTTACACACCTTTGCAGACATTCACAGGAGCTGTGGAAGATTACACGCCTAAGAAAGAACACGCTTGGGTAGTTACAAAACCCCTTTAAGTGATTTGTTTACAAAACTTCCAGAGCTGGTGTAGATATCTGACACAATGGAATTTGTCAAGCTATCTAGAAAAATGATCATGGGTGCTAAAGGTGGAATGATTTAACACTGTGTGAGCATGGTCCTCTGATGCAGCGTACAAAACCTGCAAGCTCAGAGGTGGCCTAGTCAGTTGATCTTCCAGAAAGAGCAAATGCCTAGCAGCTGCCGTCCCCCTTTTTTTGTGTGCTAATGATCATCTCCACTGGTATTCCCTTTTCCTGGTCACCCCAAAATACTTCCCTTAAGCAGCTGCTGACAGACTCCTCTCCTCCCCTAAGAAAACTGGATGAGTACTGCCAGCTGCTTTGCCAGGTTTGCAGCATTTTTCACTTAGGCAGGCAGATAATCACTCCCTTGTGCCTGCATCAGTTGAAATACCTTGCACATGTCCTACTGCAAATGGAGGCTTATCCCTCACAACGTCTCCTGCAAAACTACATCTTTTTCTCTTACAGAGAAGGCAAGCACTTTCCTTTGTGCCTTTTCCTTTCCTCCTCAGCTCCATGCAGGCTGGCTTAGCATTTCAGGTGTTTTCTCTCTAGGACTTTTCCCCTGTGGGAGAGCTCCCTGTTACCTTCTCACCTGTGTCTCTAGAGCCCACTTGAGCCCAGCTCAAAGGAGCAGGAAAGGAGGCTTTCCCCTCCTGAATCCTAGTCCAGGGAGCTCTTGGTTTGGTTCACTACGCTCGCTGAAGTGACCGTAACTCATGCTGGACTTCTCTGCTGTGTAGTAAGTGTGTTTGTGTGGGTGGTGGGGTAGCTCAAATGCTCCCATGTGTGGTTTCTTCCCTAGATGCAAAGCAAGTGCCAGGTCCTTTGATGAGGAAGCCAAGCAGACTGATGATGTGTGAGGGGAATGGTCTCTGGTGGGTCTGTGCCTGTTGGGTCAGCAGGGCCATGCTGATGTAGAGCTGCAGGATGCAGCGTTTGAGGGTGTCAGAGTTTCTTGACAGCAACAATTTCAGTGTGACCAGGCCCAATACAAAGTTGGATCCTCAAGAAAGTGAGTAATGGTTTAGTAGCTCTGCTACTAATGGTGTGAGGAAAGCAAAAGAATACTTTATTACTTGTTCTGTGGGGTTGCTTTGTTTCCAGCTAGTGTCTTTCCTCTGTTCCCACAGCTGTGGCTCGTCCTGGATTCAGCAGTGCCTGATGCTTCTTGTGATTCGCCTGTGGAGAATTGCTTTTCCAGTTCATGACATCTCCATTTCGTATTACGTAGCATGCATGTTTCCTAAGCCAGAAAGCTGAAGCAAAATCACTAGCCTGCAACTGGCTGGCAGATAATTAGCTTACGTAGCAACGCTCTTTTGCAACTGTCATGACTGATAGTTTACTATTTTATATGCTTTCTAGCACATCCCAATGTTGTGCTTATAACTAAAACCCCCCTTCCACCACTGTTAAACCTAGAGCCTAAGCGTTCTGCGTCCATTTCTTTCTAGAAATTAATTGCATAGTTTAGCCCATATCCTATATGCATTTTTTCAATTTTTTTTATCTCTTTTTTTGACTCAGATTTGTACCCTGCGTAACTGAACCGTTTTTTAGAAGAAGGAATTTCATTTCTCTCCACGCTTGGCACAGCTAGCAGAAGAGCACTGTTTTTCTCTGAAAGCAATGGACAGATAACAAAAGAGCAGAGCATGTTATATGTGGAAAGGCACATGCAAGCAGCCATATCAGCGTAACAGGCTGATTCTCTGTTTTACTTCCTTTGCCTGTTGAGCTTCAGCTTACTGCTTCGCTGCTCTTCTCTCAGACCTCTTAATTGTAGGGTAATGGGATAAATTAGCACTCAGGTACTAGCATCAGTATTGTTTCTAGAAGTTAACCATACTGATAGAGCCTAATAATTTGCAGTTAATGCTATTCAAATACTATTATTTATAATATAATTTTGAAACCCTGGCCAAACTCTAGGTGCCAGGAGCTCTGCAAACACAGAGGAAAAAGCTATCTCCCAGGAGGCTAGTGGCATAGTAGGGACCTTCTGCTTTCAGGAATTACTTATAGCATCTACTTCTTGCTGCCAAACTTTCTTCTGAGACCTAAGCATTCCCTGAGGATCAGTTATGTTTCTATTCATTACAGCTGAAGAAAAGCAAAATGAAGAATAAAATCCATCAATATACACATTCTTCATCCACTGTGACCTGATGTATCTTTCCCACTAGGTCTGAGAGTAAGAAATAAGAACTGAACCTATAACTGTAGGAGGGTTTTAACTCAAAAAATATGATGATAGCAGTGGTAAGTAAAT
>NW_010553859.1:37660-44419 GCF_000687285.1 Phaethon lepturus | reverse complement strand
TCCCTCACAAACATTTTAGCAGAAAGGTTCAATTGTATACTTTACCCTGCTATGCCAGACAGCTTTTGTGGTACCTACACCTTCCCGGTGGCCACAGTGTAGTTGTGAAGTAAGAGTGAAGAAATCTATAACATGTATTTTGTGAAATTTTGTATTCACTTCTTTGTTAGAAGAATGTAATCAAAACTTTCTCAATACAAACATCTAAATGTGTCTTGACAGTAGTTGGTCCTTTCAGATACATGAAAAGCTGATGGTGTGTATCTACAAAGCACTAAGACCCAAACAATTAATGGGGTTTTATTTATTTCCCAGTGTTGTTATTAAAAACTTGATTATTTAATGTAGATATAGCACATACTAAGCTTCTGGCTGCTGTGACAAGGAGAGGGGTTTAGAAGCTTGTTTTGCTTGTTGCAATACATGTGATCAAAGGTGTCAAATCCAGTGTTGTGTGAGGGTTTTCTAATAATTGTGGTGTTACAGCTGTGTACTCACACTACTTCTGCCTTTTAATGTAAAAAAATCCTAACAGCAGCATAGAAAAAACTTAATATAGGATCCAAAGCAAGGTTTGGACTCAAGTCACACAAAGGTAACTGGTGTTTAATCTAACTGCCTTTGCCAGTGGCTTCCAGGGAAGAACTGCATTTTCTTTCTGCTTGGGTGGGAATTCCAGGGTGAGATTATTAGAAACTGATGTGTGGCACTTCTGGTGATTGTCCAGCAATACGTGAGGTAACTCATGATAGTGCATATATATCCTCTTAAAAATAACAATAATTTGAATATATTTATATATATATTTTTTATATAGATAAAGCCCCATTTCTTTATATACATATTTATGTGTGTGTATACACACAGAAATATGTGTGTATGTGTCTATATATATATATGTATGTATAAAGTATATAAGGTGGTGTATAAGGTACAGTGTAAGAAAACTGGAGATGACAGCAAACCAGAGTCATGACTGGTGGTTTGGTAGAGGCAACCTTCTCCATGAAGGACTGTGTGGGAGCACTGATGGGGAGATGTGGGCATGCATGCTCAATTTCAAGAGCAACCTAAGGGTTTTCCCCCGACTAAAGACATGCTGACCGAGAACAAGACAGCTGAAATGTCTGTGGGGTGACGGTGCCATTTTCCGCTCAGTTTCAGAAGGAAACATCAGTTACGCAACTGCAGCATCTGTCAGGCACTTCCAGTAATTTGTGGACTTGTTACACAACTCGGCAGAACTGGACAGAGCAGGAGCGGTCCCAAAGATATTAAGTGCTTTCACATTTTATGAGAACCATTAGCTGGGCAGAGGCGAGTGAGATTTACACCATTTACCCATTGACAGGGAGGCGGGGAGGAGCTGACCCTGGTTCGCTCCGTGAGAAAGCAGTCTGCCGGGCCCTACACAAATGTGCAGCTCCGGGTCAATTGCAGCCTGTACTGTCCGTTTGTTAGCTAAAGGCCAAATGAGACACAAGCCTGATATTGAAGGGGGGGGCAGTGAGCTCTGGGGACATGGGAGAGGCCTGAGGATTTTGTGGGACAGTATAGAAATCCTGGAGGTAGCTGGATATACTGCTGCGTCAGGGAGGACCTGGCAGAGGTTCTGTGGTTTTTGTGGTTGTAGTGTGTAACTCATAAAGACAATAATTCACAGGAAACATGGATTTACAACTCGCAAGCAGTTTCTTTGATTTGAACTATGCACCTCTTTTTTTCGTTGAAAAAGGTGAAGATAAATATGACAAAATCACGGAGCCAACTTGGATCCAAACTGAACAGTTCTGCAGAAAAGACCAGATGATGAGCTCAGCAATGTCACACTTCTTCACCAGAAAGTGAACTCCAGAGCTGTACCCCTACCTGCAAAAAGGGAGAGCAGCTCTTGCAGGAGGTGCTGGTCAGTGCTGTAGGAGAGGGAACAGTGGCAGACAGACCGCGTGGAAAAGTGAGTGGTGGGAAGCATGGAGTGAATTCCAGGAGGTAGCTCCTATGACAGACGTTCTGTGCACCTAAACACCTATTCGTGCTTATTTCTGGAAGTCTGTTTGATGAGTTATAGTACCAGGAGTCTTTTATGACAGGAGTTTTCTTATCTTTAGCTATCATTGCAATAATGGCAGAGGACTGGCAGTTGGTAAAGTTGTGCTGCTGTGTTTCTTATTTTGGCTCTCACTGCATGCCAACCTATTTGAATTAGCCAACTCAAATAGTGTAATGCATTATAGATACAGTGCCCTATGTATTTACTGTTGGTCTTCAAAATGTTTGATGTATTCACAGTAAGAATATGCTGCCTAAAAAGCTCAACCAGTGAGGCTTAATAACAAATATGGGGCTGATTTAAGAAAAGAGGAGGGGAAAAAAAAAAGGCAAAAAAAAAAGACAAACTAGGCCTAGGGATGCTCAACTTATGAAACCACACCAAGGGTGGAACAAGACAGAAACATGACCACGAAGATCAGTGGTAGTTTGAGTGGCTAAAAACACTAGGAGAGTTGCAGTTTACCTGACATTCACTGCAAAAGGTAGTTTCAACCTTGACTAAATAGACTTTGAGACTTGATCTGAAGACAAAGATTATGGAAGTCAATGAAGGAAGGACTTCTGTGAACTTCAGAGCCCACATTATTTTAGGACTGATAATTGTAGCCAATGAAGTTTTGCTATAGAATGACAGCGCTTCTAAGTGAAGGCACAGAAATGTTGTGATTTAATTGCATGAATATGTATTTTTAATCATCCCTGTCCACCAAAAAATGTTTGCAGTATCATTATTGTAAACGTTTTTCCTAGGTCAATCACTTCTCTTTTAATTTATCTAGTTTAGATGAGTTTAAGACCCAAGATTGCATGATAGCAATGCAAACCATTATAAATTCTGGGAGTAGAGACATTAATCATCAAATGAAGTAGACTTTTCTGAGAAGAAAAGTACTCCACATTAAGTGGAGATGAAATCACTATGAAGATTTTGCTAGAAATTGCAAATTGCTTTTATTTGTCTCTAAAGCCGTGAGGTGTTTGAAAATTCAGTAGACTAGTCAGAAAAGCTATGTGTAGATTCAGTTCATCTGGCCTTTTCTTCTTATGTGTGACTGTCCTGTAGATCCACACAGATTGGTCTGTCCCAGGCTGTGTATGCTGGCTTCCAGTCTCTTTGACTGTAGCAATCCATGCTGTCCTCTCCCTTCCACACCTGATCTTACAAATATCTGTGGATCTTGCACCCTGGCAAAACCAGCCTTTGCCTCATCCAGCTCAGCTATCCCCCCAGTTCTGCATCCCCACCTCCAGAAAGCCTTCTTGTACAGGGTAGTTCCAGCTCTTTCCCCGTACTTCCCTTGTCCTGCTCCTACATGGCTTAGTACATCCTTGTACCCATTGGAGAGAGAACAAGTCCTGGAGCATAACTGAAAATTAAAACACTCCAGCTTTTTTTTTTTCCTTTCTTGTTCTTCTTAATTTAGTTTCTCTTTAGCATTTTGCTGTCAGCTTGAGCAAGTAACAGCTGGCTAAAACATCGTGTTACCAGTTCCAGAAAAGCTTCCCCTTTTAGAGATTGGTTGACGTGAGCTGGGCTTACTTTGCTTGAGCAATACTCTGAAAGCATTCCCCCTTGCCTGCAGGTATTGCATTGATCTGAGTTGTGTCATTCCAGCCGATGTAAGTTGTTTTGCATCTCAAATAGAAAGAATGAAAACAAAGAACCTGAGTGGGCCCTAATCCTTTCTCCCAGGTAGAAGCTTGGTTTTGGCTTGCAGCATGTCAAGACGAAGATTAAACCTCCCCCCAGGAAAAAAAGGAAGTGCTGATGAAGACTTCAGCAATGTTTCCTATCAGCCGAAACTAACCTCTGAATCTGGAAGGCGGGGGGAAAAAGCTTACTCAAAAGTACAAGGATCTGAAATGTTTTCTGGGGTTTTCTCAACTTTGTAACACAAAAGGGGAATAACAGTCTTTAAGGACAGAGAGACCGGAATTTTTCTTGTGGTAAAAGGGGAGTTTCCTGCCCACGTGAAATCCTGTGTTAGACCTCAAGCAGCACTGTGAAGAAGGTGGTAGAACAAAATCTGTGGAAACGGCTAGTCTAAACACTGGCTAAGGCCAACTATCTCTGTTTGCAGCAAGAACTGCTCTGTGTTGAACACTGATATTTTTGTACTTACAGTTGTCATTCATCCTCTCTTCCTCTTGGGTGTTTCTTCTTTTTTGAAGATGCCACACCTTCTTTTTTGTGATGCCACACTGCAGTGCTAGCTTTGTCTCCAAAAACTTTCTGGTTCTTGGTCAACCTTATCATTGGACCTTCTTTTAAGGGAATGAAAAGTGAGACCATCAACAGTCAGAACTGATGCTAGTTCACAACTCTAACTACACATTGAGAACAATGAGGTAACGTGTGTCAAAGCCTTTCATCTATCAGGATTTTGGGAGTCTTATTTTTATCCACTGTCAGCCTTGTTTAAAAATCAAAAAAAAGTCTCACTCATGGATGTGTACTTTTTAAATGAATGGATAGGTTAGAACTTTTTGGAACACTTTTCTGAAAATTGGGATAATTGAAAGATTTTCTTGGGGATCTGCACAACTGAAGAAAATTCCAAACTGTACTGAGGCTGTTCGGTGACTGGAATTCATTTGACTAAAAATGTTAATTCCTGATCCCTTAGGAAGTAATGAGCCACATCTTAGTTGAATATATTCTGCATAGATCTGGTATTGCCTACGTGTATTTTACTTTACAAGATGTAGGCTGGCCGCAGGTGGAATGGAAAAGGTTGGATTCAACTTTGAAGAAGGTTGTGTGATGCTGATGATACAATAGTCCATAATTGTAATGAAGACTCTGATTTTCCTAGTGTTGTGTAGGAAAGCTAACCAGTCTGGATAAAAGATTGAGAAGAAAGAAACTCACAAAAAGAAAGAAGAAACTCAGCTTCAGATGGACCTGCTTTCTGTCTAGACACTGAAGCTGTAGCTTTAAAATGTGCCTAGCATCCAGTTTGACCTCTTTTTCTAAGGGTTGCAGAAACAGGGAGAATGTCTCCCTGTTCTTTTCCTAGTCAGGTGAGCCAAGGACTAAGAGAATAAAACTGGCCACTACTGGGACCTATCAGCTTAATGACATGCAAATATTCAGGAAGAAATTAGAATTAGGTAAATAACATTTATCTAATATAAGAATTTAGATAAATTACATTTACATAAAACTCCTTCTGAAGTGAAACCAGAGACTTAACATTATGAGTTCATTGGGATCCCAAGCGCTGGCCCTTCATTTCAAAAGTACTTGGTAAAAATGTCTTTTTGGGTTTTGGTTTCTCCCCCCTGGCCCCGTCCTCTTCATTTCATCTTATCCCATCCTGTACCATTTTCCCATACCATCTCCACATCGCTCCTAACGACCAGTTCCACAGACTCTTGCTCCTCTGCCCTCAAACTCTTATTCTCCTCCTTAACATCTGCTGCTTCTACTCTCAAGCTCCCGTGTCCTCCCGGAACCCACCAGTTACAGCGTAGCCGTAACTCATGGCGGCTCCGCAGGAGGCGGCTTGACAGGGACAGAGGAGCCTGTAAGGGGGACAGGTTCGAGGCTGGAACAGAGCGCAGTGCACTGGTGTCCCCTCCTGCCTCTGCGGGACCGGAGCCTTGGTCTCCCTCCTCCAGGGCACACAGCACACACAGATGTGCAGAGCTGTCCAGAAACAGCTGCAGATGTCACAGAAAAATCGGACCTTTCCGTGACTTTGAGTGCCTCACTTGGAAAAACAGTCATTTGGAATCAAACCAAGTGGGGTATTTTTCTTTCCATTTTTAGAGGGAAAGTTACATTATCTATTTCTTGGTATTTTAAATTTTTATATTAATCCAAAATTATTAGCTTAATTTGGAAAGAAAACTAAAAGCATTTAATTGTGAAAAATAGAAATGAATCATATAGATGTATTACTTAAAAAAATTTATTTTAACCCCAGCAAAAATAATATGAATTTCCTAGTTGTTTTTAATAATCCAAATATGCATCTTTTCAGCAAATAAAAGCTAGTTTTATTCTGAAAAAAATCACCTAGCTGCGATGTGAGAATTTGATGCATGACGTCATCTCTGGTTGATACATTCTTATATTTCAACACTGACATCAAAAGACAGCGCGTTTTCCTTCCTTTCTTTACATTGCTTTACTCTGGCTTATCTCTTTGGTGTTGTATAGCAACCAGGAATGCACAGAAGACATATATTTTCCACATACTATCATGTATATTTCATCTAATAACTTGCTTAATGAAAAGCTCTTCCTAGTTGGGCTACTGACAGCGTGTATTATGCTTTATTGGATATTTTAATACTTTATTTGTGTGGATGATTTGATGTCAGGAAGCAATGAAAAATGCAGTCTATTTTGAAAGTGCTGTGCACAGTTTGTCCGTTGAATTTACATAAACCATATGCTGAATCACTGGGCTGTTACTTTACTTGAGACTTATTTTGGGTTTGGGAGTTATCTAGAAGCAAAGCCTGTAAATGCTGCTCCCGTTTTCTAACAGCGAGAGCAAAAACCTGCATCCTGCCACTCTTAAAAGCTGTTGATCGTTCTGTATTTTGCAGCTGAATCATCCCCGTGTGTTTATTTTACATAAACCCTGAGGTTTTTTTAACCTAATTGCTGTGGTTTTTTTACACCCAGGAATTATTTTGCCACATACAAAGCAACTTCATTCCTGATTGATTAATCTGTTCTTATTACTTGGA
>NW_010553859.1:14977-37561 GCF_000687285.1 Phaethon lepturus | reverse complement strand
TCCTGCTTGCTTAATCTGTTCTGATTACTTGTCTTTTAACTTGACAGGAGTCATAGCCGTAGGTGCTAGATCCCATAGAAAATATCACATATAATTCAGAATTGAAACTAGTAATTAGTTTTTTACTGAAGAGGTCACTAAAGTGTGTACAAATTTGGTCTATAAAGCTCTTCTGTTGAACTCTGTTCTTTTCTGAAGGCTGGTGTAATCCCTGAATCTGTATTGCATGATTGAGGGCGAGATGGAGGAAAGAAACTCCCAGTAACATGCTGGGCAGAGCTGGATTAAAGAGATGTAGAGCCTCAGCCTGTTGGAAATGGGCTGAAGGGGAGAGTGGCCTGTATTTCAAAGAACTTCAAAGCCACATAGAGTTCAGCAGCCTGAGACACCGCTGTCTGCAAGAGGTGTGGTCGGAATCAGAGCTAAGATTCCTAACGATGCTCCACAACTTTTAAAGATGTCTTGAATGTGAGACTGAAGGAAGACAGTGGGTCCTGGTGGCATTGTCTTTTATTTTATTTACAAACAAAAACACAAAAAATCCCCCCCCCCCCCAAAAAAAACAAAAAAGGGGAAAAAAAAAAAAAAAAAAAAGCCAAAACCCAAGCTTCTGTGAAGGAAGATTTAGTAGCTTTAGATGCTACTGTTTTCCTTAGGGAGGAGGGACAAAATCCTGATGGATTATTTTGCTTGGGAAACCAGCTGAGCCACGGGGGATGTGGAGCCAAAGGAAATCACAAGCAGGGAGTGGAACTGAGCACGGTGCAGGGGAAAGGAGGTTGGAATAGTCGGGCTGTAGGATGTGATTTATGGAGGGGGAGGAAGATGGCTTAAGGTCAGCTGCTGGATCACCAGTGAGGCTGGGGAGGAGGCTTGTAACAGTTCGTTACAATCACTTACTGCTAAATTGCCTAAGAGAGCTTGTCATTATGACATGGACACACACAAGAAGGAAAATGAAAGTAGACTGCAACAGTGAGTTATTTTGGACTGCTCATAGAAACATTTTCTCACTTAGAGGTTAGAGATGTGTTCCCTACCAACTCAGTTTAATTAGAAACATTCCTCTCATGTTAAAAAACTTAAAAGGAGATACTAAAAAATTGTCAAGGAAAATAGATCAGCACCATCATCTCATTTGTCCTCTCTGCTAAAAATTATAAGTTCCTTGCCACCGTAAAACTCTGACTTAATACTTCTTGGAGAAAACTTTTGATACTTTTCAATCTTCATGTTATGAGAAATACGGCTTTTTATGGCTCTGCCCTAATGTGTTGTTACATAAATCACTGTAAGAGAACAGCAGATCTTTGATGGTAGCTGGCACGAGGCCCAGGTCTGCCAGGTAACTTCCCAAAAGAAGCAGCAGAAGATTCCCATAAAGTTGCCAGTGTACTCTGCTTTCCAGGCAAGCTTAGAAATATTGACAAGGAAAAAGGACATACTACTGATAATAAGTATGAGATGACTGATTGTCCAAATATCCAGTGACACTGGCTAATAACAAACATAGCAGCAGGACCAGGAAATTAACTGACTTTGTCAGATCAATCTGCTTACAACATTCCTGCCAATACTCAAACAGTGACACAAGATACAAATTCCCAGACTTTTTTGGGGAAAAAATCCTACTGTTCCCACTCTCTAACCAGATCATTTGCATCCTCACCCAAAATCCAACTGTCAACCCACTGTCTAGATGCATTGATTTTTAAAATTTATTTTATTTTCAACAAATAGAACAGCAAATCCTAAGTGAATCGGTACATATCTGTGAAAGTGGATTGGGGACAACCATCGTCTTTATGGGCTTCAGAGCGTATTCAAATTCTGACTGATGTAATGACTTCTGGTGGCAGAAAATCTAGAGCAAAGCTGTTTGTACTTGAATGTCAACTCAAATGCTTCCCATACTGAGGGTTTTGATGTCTACCCCGCCTCCACAGATAATGAAGACGTCTGTGACACAATGTCTTCTTTGTGCAAATGACTCTTGGCTCTTTGTCCTTTTATCGTTGCACACAGATGAAGAGGCTGCTTGGCTTTCCAGCAGATAGCGAACTGCATCTGGCTGAAGGTGCAGAGGAAGCGGAAGGGCACAGGAACAAATGTGTGTATATGGTGGAGGTGTCCCCAGTCCCTTTGATTATGGCACTGTGGGCATTCGCATGGTGTGTTCAGCCTGGTTTAAGCCACCTTCCGTTTCTATTACAGCAAACAATTGACTTCAGCTCAGGCCCTGAAACCCATGAGCTGAGGTTGGCACAGACACAAGAGCTCCCTGAGGTCTACGGGTGCTGTTTGAAGCTAGCCCTGCTGTGAGCAGGAGATTGGACTAGGTGGTCTCCAGAAGTCCCTGACAGCTGCCAGAATTACGTGGTTTCCTCTGTTTCCAGATGGGCCTGAACCAGCCAGCTTAGTGCTGGGCAGTGCCAGGCACTGCCTCTCCCTGGGGGAGATGGGTGGTTTCTGGATTTTCTCCAGTTCTCTGCTGCCCACCCAGTATTTCTCACCCTTACCAGTGCTCAGCCTTCACAGTTGGAAGGGGAGCAATGAACCCCAGCTGGACCCTGCCCCAAGCGCAGCGACTTCTACATTACTTTCTGCTAGCAGCTAGATGAACTTTTTTTTAACCTTGACAATGTTCGTGGAGTTACAAAACTGGCTGGTGATGCTCCTCAAGAGGTGTCCTGACCCCCTTCTCCCTGCTCCCATTGCGATGTGAGGCAGTGGCACCGCTCTTTCTCCTCTGTGGTGATGTAGCTGAAGTTGGCTCCACCAGATGCCTTCCCCCAGTGTCTGCTGCAGGGTCGCTGACCCTTTGAACTTGCTTGCAGCCTGTCAGCAGCGCGTGTGTAAGGCAGGGAGAGCAGTCATCTCAGTAGGAAAGTGCTTGCTGGGGAACTGTGAATCTCTTCACGGGGCTGCCAGCATGCTTCCTCTTCTTCACCGCAAGCACTGGAGCTGTGACACCCACTTGGCCAGGAAGGGGCCTTGCCAGCAGCTGGGGGTCTCAGTGCAGGGATCTGCTCCAAGTCCCCAGCTGCCCGGGGAGCTTTGTCACAGCTTTGGCTGCTCCCGTGCGACGGGTGGGAGCGGGGCTGAGTGCTAGGGGCACCGGGGACGACCTCTTCAGGGGAACCGAGCTGGAGGGAGAGCAGTTAGCAATTGTATGTGAAGTCTGCCCTGTGCTGGAGAGGGATTTAATGCTCGCAGCCTGGATTGAGAAGCCTCTCTCTGCTGGGCATGCTGTTACTGTTTGTTTATTATCATAGTGTCTAGGAACTGAGCTTATGGATGAAGACCTCTATTGTGACTGGAACTGTGTAATCATATGATACCTACAGCATCCTCCCTTCCCCTTCTCAGACCTCCTCCAATACAGTGTAATGCACTGAGTGTAAAGCATGGGATAACAAGAAGGTCCAAGCAGTTGGAAGGAGATAGGGAGGCAATTTTGGTCACCGCTCTCATCTGTATACCATGGCAAAAAGGATTGTGTATCCTTGGAAAAGGATAGAAAAATGCTTTGCTTTTGTTTAATGGGAGCTCCTTACAAGTGTGAGTTTTTGCAAGAGGAGCCTTCCTGAGAGGAACAGTGGTGATTAATAGGCTGACTGGTGCTGGGCGCTAATCTTTCTGTGTAGATGGATAGACTGGCAGAAATTGGAAGGACCTTGAAAGGGAAGATAAAGAGCTTCAATTTCATGTGAGGGCCAACAGTGGAAGGAGGCGATGGAGGAAAGATGAGAGCACTGATCTTTTCAGCTGCTTTCGAGGTGGATCGGAGCAGGACAAGACTGTGTTTGATAACTCCCAAGAAAAGGATGTTGCAATACTTGACATGATGAGAACATGGATAGGATTTTTGGCTGGCTGGCTGGGGTAGGAAATGTCTTAGACAGAAAGAACTGCTGCGATTTAGTTGTGGGCTGAACCTAAAGACTCAGAGGGAAGACCATCTCCAAGTCTCTTCCCTTGATTTTGGATAGACAAAAGGCATAGCTTCAAATGAGGAGGCAGGAGAATACAAGGAATTAAAAGCTTTATTGAGGATGCAAATATAGTAATATTCTTTTTTGCCTTTTTGGGAACACTTTGCAACATACATCTGAACTTCATTATTCCTTTCACAATAGCCCCTTCATTATGTTTGAGCCTAAACCAGCCATTTGGTGAGCTACTTAGTGCAGGTTTCTTCTCTTTGTTGTTAAAAGCAGAAGTCCATGAATTAATGTACTTGTTCTAGTTAGTTTTACCGAAGCTGCCAGATTGTAGTGTGGAAGCAAACACTTTCTGTGACACCTAGTGTTGTATGACTGATGAGTTGGAGTGTTTGCATGGGCTTAGTTGGGGAAGTGGTTGCTAGCTCTAAAAAGCACAGAGGGGAAAAATAGGGGATTGATTTAGATTGAAAGTTAAGCATGTCTGGATAAAAGTAAACAGTTGGATTGCAGCTCTTATTTTATTGGGAGTATTTTATAGCTCTTTATTGAATAGTCTTGCCCATGGTCTGCACTACAGTTCGCTGGCTCTCGAGCATGGCACATTCTTAGGAGTTTAATTTAGGAGCTTGCCTTTTAACTCATTTCCCTTTTTCATTATACATTAACTCCCTTTTCAGTTTTATGTACATTAGATTGCAGCTTGTCAACAAACTTATCTTTCTAAGTTGTCTGGTAAAATTATGAGGCCAGATAACAACACTTAGAGGTAGAGGATAGGAACTGGTTATCGGGGTGTGCCTTGTACATACAGGAAAAGGAGGGAGGGATGGAAGGAAGGTATATAAAAGGTCAGATCTACTTAAAATATACTGTGGTTAAAATACTGACTCATAGGAATATAGAAAATGACAAGGACTTAGGATATAGGCAGATTGAGTAGGCTAATTTTGTTACAAGAGTTTCAGTTTGTTTCGCTGAGGATAAAGTGAAAAGCAGGGGGAAGGGATAAGCAGAGATCACGGAGTGAGAGATGAGAGTTTAGAGAAAGCCATGGAAGTCATAAGATGGAGAGAGAGAGTTCTGAACTTCACTGGAGCATCTGGTCCCCAGTAATGAAAAAAAACCCCAAAATTAAATGTACTTTTGTGTACCCCCAAAATTCTGAAAAAGGAGGTGGTGTGTGTTTGCAGTGCTGAGGTACCACTTGCAAGTCTGAAGAAGGAGGTTTTTTTAAGGATTGGTTTTATCATGTTTTGTTTCCCTATGTTTGATCTGGACAAATATAACAAGAGTGAAAGTGATTAGAGCTTTAAAATGTACCTCAGGTTATTTGCAGTTTATCAGACACAAGTCAAGGCTAAGATGACTCAGTGCTGAATGATGCAATGACCCTCTCACTGCGTTCCTAGAGGGGCTCAGTTTTGCTTTAGCAAGGGTTTCTCTTCATCAGACACACTGCTGAGAAGATGATAGTTTCTCACAGATAAACATACTGTTACAGGAAACTGTCTGTTCTGCAGGAAACTTGGAGGGAATTCTCTTGCATTAAGCACTGTCTGTGCCTCATGTATTGGAATACCCAGCATCATCTCCACCACATACATCAGAGGGGAATGCATCAATCCTTGGTTTTCATTTAGAGGCAATTACTGTGGTTGAAAAAAAAAACTTTAAAATGTTTAATAAAACGTTTTAGAATGCAAGTGTTTTATTTTAAGAAGGTTTGGTTTGGTGAAAGCATAGAAATAGGTCTTGTAGCCCTGGAAAGTTTTTCACTTTTATAATGGATTTGCACGTTTGTTTGTTTGCCAGATGCCTTAGAAAATTCTAGAGTTCTGACAGATGGAAATGTAACTAGAGGCCTGTACTGCTGAGATGTTTACACTGCAGTTTGCAAATTCTCCCATATGAGAAAGTCTGGCAGTTGAAGTATGTGCTGGTGTCGTAGGCGGATCAACTCATAAGCTAGCACATGTGAATTGTAGTGGGATAAAGCCAAGAACATCTACTCACACACAGGTGAGTTGAAACTTTTTTTTTTCTCTTCATCTGGTGTGCAGATGCCAGCCACGAAATTAATTCCTCATGGCCCTGAATTCAGCAGCCACAGGAGGTGGCTCCCATCTCTGGATGACATGTGGGATAGTCCAGTCACAATACAAGGAAGGATGATGACATGAGGGAATAAAATAAGGCAGCATATTTCCTCCTTTCCTGTGCTGGAGACCAGAGCTCATCAGCGCAATGACACGAGCACACTTAGGCTGTCCCAAGGGTGATTCCCCTTGTCTGCCATTTCTGAGTGGCTGGTAAGTAGGGAGGCATGGATCCTCTCCCCACGTCTGGGGGATCTGGTTTCGTTTAACCTTCTGAATCTGAACCTGATTTCACAGTTGAAAATTTTTTACTGCTCACAATTAGACCCAGAGTGTATACTTTTTACTTAATAAGTAGTAGTCCCATTAAGTGCAAAGGACATAAAGGTTGAATTGATTGGATCAGATTTTTGAGAGGGTTCAGTTCCCATGCAGAACAATGCACAGAAATAGAAAGCTACAAAATTAAAAATGTGAATGAGAAGCAGCTCACAATGGTAAAGGCTAAAGTATTTTAAAGTATAAAAAAATCAAAGTACATGTTTAGACATATTAAGACATGTTTAACACTTGTATCTGAACAATTCACACAAACCAGGTTGTAGGTAAAGCCATTTGCTATAGAGATTGGCAAATTCCCAGGTAGATACTCTAACCTTTATCTAATCTCAGCAACCACAAGGAATAGCAAAACTTTGCATTACCTGTTTTTATTATAAGCTAAATGGGAGAAATTACAAAGCCAAACTATTAATGTAATTGTTTTTCAGTTTGACTTTAAGGTAAGCTTGACTATAGAGAAAGTACTGTGTCTGGTTGGTTTCCTCTGATGACAGTGTAGCTTCTTTCAGAGCGAAAAGAGAAAATACCTTTTAAAGGAAAATATGAGCATAAGCCCGTGAAACCTGATGTGGGAACTTTGGCAGGTATAACACGTAGGACTACATCTAAGCTGTTTCTTCTCTTTTGGTTTTACCCTGACTAGAATACTTACTGACTGTGCTGCTTTTATGTTATATTTTCTGCTACGGTTTTCAGTACACAAGCTGTAGGAGGTTTTTTTGACAAAAATTTCCCAGTAGTAATTTGTGTCAAAAAATTCTTCTGGCTTACCCTTGCAGATAGAGTATGTGGTATGAAACAGCGAAAAATGGCTATTTAATGGGGGGAGGACAGTGCTGTCGTGAGATCTGTGACCATTTTTAGTGTGTGGTAGTGAACTTTCTAACCTCAGGCAAGCAGCCAAAAAGGCCTTAACTCCTACGTAAACAGTAATGTGGAGAGCTCTTGGAGAACTCTTGGTAGCTCAGGGAACCTGACATCTCAAGACCAGTGCAGTTCTTCAGAACATGGGTTTTAATGAATCACGTGCAAAGGGCCTGATTTATGTATACTTTAATTCTGATGTGTATACTGCTAAGTTTCTTTTTTGCCTTGCGTTGTCCAAAATTGCCACCCACTTGTCTCAAAATAAAGGCTCCACTTACGGAGGACAGGCGTATATCTTGGAGAACTGACCTGTACTTGGTACATCTCAATACCTTTCTGGTCTGAGGGCATGGCATGCAGTGGACCATTAATAAGATAAGTCAAGTACAGCATTACATATAGGTAGTTATTTCTAGAGATTACAAGCCAAAACTGTCCTCTGTTCCTCCCTTGTCCTGCTTCGCTCCAGCTCACCCTATGCCTGCTTCTTCCGGGCAACATCCCTTTCCTTTTGCAGGACCACTGACCATAGACTATAACGGGGTTTCTTGCAGGTCATCTGCATTGGTTGTGATGGGGGTGGACCCAGGCCCTTCCCAGCTGCATTTCCCCTCACCAATGGCAACAGAGGGATGGGGGGCTCTTGGCAGTCCAAAAGTTGAAAATGCCAGACCCCACTTCCTGTATCAAATGCTGCTTCTTTCAAGGAAAGGTGATTTAACATTGCAAGGGTCAGCTTTGAAGTTAACAAAGGCATTTGACTGCTGTCAGAAAGCTCAGTATATAGTCTTTTAGCTAGATGAATATATTTTATATGCTTTTATTCTATGAAAGTTCCACATCAATGAAGAATCTAATAAAAATTGTTGGTCTGCAGTCTGTAGTTTTAACAGCATTCACAGCCAAAAAATCGGCCAAACTGGCAGGAAAAGGGAAGTATGAAGTGACCTGCATGTGCATAGCTACAGATCTCCTTGAAGGAACGAAGCGTCCCATGGTTACAAGTTTGTTCTAACTTTTCCCTTTGTTAAATCAAGCTGCTTCTTGCTATAATTTGTACTTTCTCATGCATGCAAATAGGGATGGGTGGAAGATGCTTGTGTTTCTATTTATATGAAAATAAAGTGTGTGCTTCAGTTACCCATTGATAGCAAGATGCCCGAGGTGAATTCAGACTCAAGCAGACCAACAGAGAAAAGATGCAGGAAGTCAAGCCCTGCTAGAAGAGAGGAGTGCAGGGTTTTGCATTAGTGTAAGCAGTGAGCAAAGCCTGAGGAAAATGTGAGAGGGGACGCCGTGGAATATTTGAATGGTTTGGGTTATTGTTTTAGAAAATTCCCCCTTAGTGTATGAACTAAGATCTTCATTATGTCTGTTGTCTTTAGGGTTTTGGAAAAAATAAAATTAGTGCAGAAATAACCCTTTCAGACTAAAGATTTTAAAATTTCCAGAACAGATTAGCAATAATGTAGTTGCCGAAACCACAATGTCTCACAAGTAAGGTCACAGCTAAAAAATGCAAACCAAACAAGCCCTGCTCCCTAAAGACTGTTTTCATCTAAGAGAAAATAATCCTTGCTCTCATATCAAATTTCATACATATATATAGAATGAAGTATATTGCACTCTGCAACTGAGAGAAAGCTCCTGAATGCCCCTTATTTTGGAGAATATCACCTATTCCAGTACCAAAATTACTTCTGTTCCATACAAATCTATTGTTCCTTCAGCTTTGTTATCAATAATTCCTTATTTGAAGAATTGTGAAACAGGTTTTTAGCATACTTGCACAGTATAGCTCCTAGAGAAATTTACTGTCATGAAGGAGCAACTGTTTTATGATCGCATGTGATCGCATCCTGAGTCTTCCTTTTGCATTGTGTCCAACTCCTTGGCCATGGAAGACTGAGAAATTTAAACTGAAAAAAACCCAGTTTGTCTCAATGCAAAGGGATTAAATATTCCTTTTGTTTGTTATTATTATTACTACCAGTGTTATTGCAATACTGGGAAATTGTAATTACAGAAGAGGATTCTGTTTTGATCACAGCACAGAGGAAAACATCCCTGCATCACAAAGCTTGCAAGTTAAATACAAAACAACAGAAGTGTCTGGAAGACCTATGTGCAGAGACAATAGGGCAGTAACAGGACATGGTCTAGGGGACATGGTGGCGCTGGATTAATGGTTGGACTTGATGATCTTGAAGGTCCTTTCCAACCTAGTGTTTCTGTGATTCTGTGATTCTGTAATGATCACCATGAGGGACTGTGGTCATTGTATGCCAAATTGTTTTCAAGATTCTGTAAGTATCACAACAAGGGAAGGTTTTTAAGCAGGTACTTGAAAGTGAATGGTAATTGTTTTGCAAATGTTAACAGAGAGATCCTCCAAGTTTTGAGTGCAAAGTGGATATAAACACAAAGGCAGAAGTTAAAAAATGTAAAATGTAGTGATTAGGCAGCAAGCATCACTGGCAGTGAAAGTTGAAATCTGACCTTGATATTATATGAAAGATGGTGAATACAATTGGATCGTGTTATGGAAAACCTTGAAAGTTAAGATCAATAGTTTATGTTGCAAAGGAAAGATGCAAAGAGGACTGAGAAGTTCAGAAGAAAGAAATTAACTTTGATACAGCATATAGGCTACGTATGAAAAGGTGAAGAATGTTTTTCTTAAGGAGAAAAACATTACAGTGATGAGATGACTATCTGAAGACCAAGTCTTAGATAGGTAAAAGGTTAAGGAAGGGTATATCTTGGTGGTGTTGCACAAAAAGAATTGGCAAGACTTAGGCATAGCCTCAATATGAGGACTTAAGAACAAGCCAATGTCAGAAATAGTGTCATGAATGTTTTAGTGATGGCAATGCATCTTATTCATTGTGCCTGAGAAAAAGGATGAGAGATATTTGGAAGGGAATGATGAGCCCATTTTAGATTCTGCTGGGCTTGAGATGTCATCTTAACATCTATAAGAAGACACTTGACACTGGAAGAAAGTTTTTGTTGGGACAAAAGTAACTGGTGGTCAGTGGTAGATGTGGTCAGTGTAAACTGTCAGACTAGAGGTGGGAGCTGAGTTTGTGTATATTATGATTTACTAGAGATAAGATGTAAATGGAAAAGTGGTGAGGATTGTATATTTATGAGCTTGGAAGACAGCTGACACTCAAGAAGGGTAAGGATCAAATATTGGTTCTCAGGTTGCTTATAGCCTAGGAGGATCTTCCTTTGAGTGCCAGGATTAGAGAAGAGGTAGGATGGCAAGGGAAGAAGCTGCTTCCAGGTGGTGGTTGCACAGAATACACTCAATGAATCTGGAGGTGAAAGGCAGAAGGAAGTCAGGGATGTGCTTGGACATTGTTGATACTGGAGAACTGAAGGTGTGTTGGGGTCTTTAGAGGAAGCACACAGAAATAGTTACGAGGAAATGGAAGTGACATGACTATGCATGAAACAGATTGGGGGACATGCTCAGAAGGGAATGACGGGAGCAAGTGAAGTACGTAGAGGGAGAGATCAAATGAGGAACTTCGGTGGCTCTTTCTTTTGTATGTAAACTAGAGGGCTTTATGTCCTAAGATATTAATTAAACTTTGTATCTGTGAATGTAAGTACCTGTAAATAGGATTTGTGTGGGTCAATTTACCTGGGTTCAGCGGTTAAAACTTCCTGTATGCAATTGTTTTGTATGCAACATGGACATTTTAAATGTGCTTCTGGATCTGAAAAAAAACCCCTCTCTTGCCTACTACTTTCACAGGAATTGGTTGCAAAGACTAGTTTCTAAACATAGGAATTTGATTCCCAATACTCCTGTTACAGCCAAGGGGACGTGGTTCCTACAGGAGATACTTCATATCACCTGCAAGGCTCCTACGCTTTAGAGCCTCTTTAGAGGAATCTGTGAAGGCAACCTTGTGAGGTTGCTCATCAAACTTCACAAATACTTTCCAAAATTCCCCCTTGTATACTCAGGAAAAAATTTGCACTACATGATTTAAACTGTGTCTGAATATAGAAGCACCAATACATAGTTTGCTGAGAGAGGTTCATGTTCTATTTGAAACTTCTTGAACAATTTGGCTTAGACTGACCCAGTCCTGAATTCAAACAGAATGAAAAAGTAGTCTTGAAACAAAAATGAAAGAGGAGAATTAAAATCCAAACTTGCTTTCACTATGGGGTTCAGGAAGGACGGAGGTGACAGGTTGAGGTATGAACAACCCATTTTAGCAAGGAAGAGAAGGGAAGGAAGCCAAGCAGACTACAAATTAATTTAACTGTTACAAAAAATGAGTAACAGTGATTGCAGGAAGTTGTATTATCTTTTGCTAGACCAGCCAATGTTGTTGGAAAATAACACACCTACAATCTAGGGTTTTTTTAGCAATATTGGATTGCCTAATAAAATGTGATACCTGACATAATGGCTTTTTCAATCTCATGGCATGCTCAAAACCCAAATATGTAATGTGGAGTTGATATGAAATAAAGCTTTTTTCCTTCAAAGCATAGAAATATTCATTGCTTCAGAGCAACAGTTAACTTCGGTATCAAAATAATATGAAAAACTAGAACCCAAGCTTTGCTTACTTTTCAATTGCTTTGTGACTCCTAACAACTTTTTGTGACCTCCAAAAACCATTCTTGCTGATCGACTTCTTTGGTTGAAACTACTTTTGGGTTTGGTTTAAATTGGTTATAGGCTTCAGTTGTCACAAAAAAACTATTTGGGGGCTTTATTTTTAAGTCTGGAACTACAGATCAGTCAAAATGTTAGTATTCTGAAATATTAGAAACAAAGGTATCTTTGTGACATTTCTAGATCAGGCATAGGATGGATTTCATAGTCAGATTTAATTTTTAAATTAAATTTATTTATAACTTTCTATAGTATTTATAAGAATATTTAATGTAGTCATATATAAATTAATACAGAATATATTAATAAAACACATTTATAGATTATATTGTACTTTATAAAATTAAAATAATATTTAAATTTATTTTAATTTAATTGTTAACATACTGAGAATTAACTTCCTGGCAGCTAAACTTAGTGAGAGCAGAAAACATCAAAGGGATGTTTACAGCTTAACTCCTGAAAAAACATCAGGAGACATTTATAAAATAATTGTTGCTGTCCCAGCTATGACAGAAAAAGAACCAAAAAGTAGTACAACCTCCCTGAAAAAGAGAGACTCTCAGAAATGACATTGGTGGGGGTTTTTTTCGTTAATGACTTGACAGGAAGTTTCCTAGCATGCATGTTCTTTCATTCAATCATTTTCTTTCAAGTGCAGTACAAAAGCTTGGCTCAGCAAATACAATGGGAAAATGTAATCAGCAATGTGGACCTTAATGAGGAAGTGAAAGTATTGTCATACAAATTCTGAATAGCATTTCTTTCTCCATCTTGCCATGAACAGAAGGACACTGCGCTTATATCGTTCGACTAAAGTTAACATTGACGTCATCATATGAGCTAGCCCCTTTCCTGTCCCATCTCTTATCTCTCAAAGTGCACCCTTGAAAGTTGGATCTGCTGCCATTACACACATGTTCCTGGAATTGGAATACCCAATTCGTACTGGTGTAGCTTTCCCTGCTCCAGTCTGTCTTGCTCACATGAGGGGGAAGCCTGTACTGCCTGTAGAGAGAGGCTTTGAACTTGTAGCAGTGGGAAAGACAGTGTGTTGTTTGGGATTAGGTTTAGTGCTTGAGGCAGCTGGAGACGGTGAGGAAGGTTTACTGGTGGATACTGTAGAAACAAAGAGCTGACTGACTGCTTCAGAAAGTATTTGATTTAGGTCTGGTAACAACTGAAGTGCTTAATCTCTGGTTATGGAGATGGGTAAATTAGGGTTGTGGCTAGAGAGATGGTTGAAGGCCCAGGGAAGATGTTTTACTGCTGGGTATTGTCAGGTAGAGTGGGATCCTAAGCACCTGGGAACAAACACCTTATGCTTGTTTCTTGGACGTCTTGAAATATCTACAGTGTATGTATAAAGCTGAGTTCAGGGACAACATTTGAGAAAGTAAGGCTGGGAGAGCAGCGTTTGTTATTGGATCCTGTAGCACCTGTGAAGATAAAAGGAAATCTGGGATCTCTGAAAGCGAATGGCTCTCATTGCTTTCTCAAATGCTGATTCCAGTCCCAAAACTCAACGTATCTTTAGCGCCGAATGGTACCTCAGTCAGCTGCAGAAAAAAAGTCTTGAAAGGGGGCTTGCTGTTTCATCGTGAAAAGTTTATGGTAATGCAGCAAGAGAGCGCTTCTGCGGCCAGAGAATATTATGTTGAACTCAGGGTCTGCTGAGGAAGGGTTAGAGTGGGGTTTTGGCTTAGAAACAGGCTTCAAGAAAGCAGAGCCTGGAAAATGCTTTAACTGTTAGAAACTGTAGTGTCTGCAGAGAGAGAAATGAGAGGCAGTGTTCTCTGCCATATATCAGGTACTGTGGAGATAGCTGTACCAGGCATAAGGGTCGGCTTTTGGAGGATGTTAACCTGCTGGATTTGGTTGGGATGATAGCTGGTCGTTCTGTTTTAATTGCGTGCACCTAATGTGACTCTGTTTTCATTTGAGCTTTCAATATTCTTAGATCTCCAAGAGTTTCTGGAGGGTCCAGATGTGGACCCTCCATGCGAGAGAACTATGACAGACGTTTAAATGTAGATCAAACAAATTGTCATACATGAAAGTAAACCCTACTGCCTTAGTTAACTGTGGAGTATTGAGTTGCCTTGCCTTCTATGGCTGGAGTGACGTTTCTTGATATCCACAACTCACTTCTCCTTCTGTGGATTTTCACAGTACAGTTTTGTTTTGGTTTTTTCCAGAAGGACATTTTAAGCTCTAGCTTTTTCTTACTATGATGTTTGTTTTCTATCAGCCTTGCCATTTATTGGACTTTACAATTTCACCAACACAAAGAGCCTCCATATATATGTGTGATATGGGTAATAAGAATATTTTTTTCACTTGTAGAAGGAGCTATGCAGGCGGCAGACTCATCCACTGAGTATATGCCTGTGTGGATGGGAAGGAAAAGGTTGTCAGTGTATGGGAGCTGATAGAGTCCATCATCACAAGGGTAGTGTCCTAATTTGTGCAAGTCATCAGTGGTGGTGAGATTTATCATTGTAACTTCTATAGCCAAGACTCATGGAGGAACATCTAATAGATGTTTTTACTTCCACATTGGACAAATAGCATTTCTGATGTTGAAGTGGGGCTCCACGGAATTGTTCAGTCATTTTGAGGATTTTCAGGAATAATTTAAAATAATTTGAATAAAGATGAGAACCAGCCTGGCTACATATAATACAGTAGAATCTATCTCTAATTCCAAATTCATTCTCACCATATGTAATTGTTCCTTTGAAAAATAAGGGCAGTGGTTAATTATATATGAGAGAGCATGAGTAAGGTTACAAACATATTTGCAAACTACATTTTTTCCATTTCATAAAATAAAGCACAAATTCATTTCTGCACAGGTTAGAGAGGACCCTCCTTCTATCAATGAATTTCTTTCTCTTGGAGAGTTTGTACCAGATTTACCTGAAGTCAGGTTCAGTCTTTGCTGATGTTAACAGGGAATAGGCTGAGCAGCAGTCTCTTTTTTTCTGCATTCCAGAAAATGCTAACTTCCAATATAAAACTGACTTGATGTTACTATGTAAAAATTACTTTTATGCGATATTCCCGTTAAAAGGATTGATGCTTGCAATTGTCAGAAAGCACAAGCATCTTGCTTAAAACTACGATTTCAGTCTTCCCAAGTGAATGCTCCAACAAACAGTTTTATTATTCTGACTATACCCTCTCTGCATGAGCTGAGCTATAATTATGGGAAATTAGGGAATGTTTCTGCTGTGGAAGCATAATAATAATTTTGGTTAGTATTTTTAGTTCTATTTTGAAAATGTAAGTATAAATGATACTTGACTTTCAAATCTCACATTAATCAGGTCTTTATATGCTGAGAAACTCCTGGTTGACAGAGGCAGCCAAAATCTTTTTAGTTGGGTAGGCCAATTTAAATGTTCCTACACAGAGAAACTGGAGGCTTCCAAAACTATTTGTTGAGCAGTAGCAAAAAGAGGGTCAGCAGAAGAGGGAAAATGGAAGGAAGGCTGGGAGTTGGGAAGTGGTGTTTGAGGTGAAATAAAAAGGAAGCTGAGAGGGGGAAATGGCATTACAAGGGCACTCTGAGAATGAGATAAAGAAATAATAGTTAAGTCAATGTTAAATGAAGACAGTGTTATCTTTTGTTTTTTCTCTCTTACTTTTCTCTCCTTTCATGCAGTCTCCCCTGTGCCTTGAGATTCCTCTGCTGCTACCAGCACCCACAAACTTGTCCAGCTGCCTAGTGCCACCACTATTCCAAGTAGCCATGATCACACTTGGTTTCTCCTGTTCTCTGCACCTATTTTAAGGATTGTCTTAGGGGACTGATGTTCTTGGTCAGCACCAATCTGGGTGAAAGGTATGGATTGTGATATATAGGAAGTCAGATTACATGGCCTAATGATCTCAATGGCCCTAAAAGAACAAACATCTCAAGTGGTCAGGGATCAAAATGATTGAATGTTTTATTCAAGTCCTGAAGCCCTTCCCTTACAGAAAAAGGGCACAGGATGACACCAATATGAATCATCTTGCTGTGAGATTCATAGAATCATAAAATAGTTTGGGTTGGAAGGGACCTTTATAGGTCATCTTGTCCAACTCCCCTGCAGTAAGCAGCGACATCTTCAACTAGATCAGGTTGCTCAGAGCCCCGTCCAACCTCACCTTGAACGTTTCCAGGGATGGGGCATCTACCACCTCTCTGGGCAACCTGTGCCAGTGTTTCACCACCCTCATTGTGAAAAATTTCTTGCTTATATCTAGTCTAAATCTGCCCTTTTTTAGTTTAAAACCATTTATCCCTTGTACTGTTGCAACAGACCCTGCTAAAAAGTCTGTCCCCATCTTTCCTACAGGCCCCCTTTAAGTACTGGCAGGCTGCAATAAGGTCTCCCCAGAGCCTTCTCTTCTCCAGGCTGAAAAACCACAACTCTCTCAGCCTGTCCTCATAGGAGAGGTGTTCCACCCCTCTGATCATTTTTGTGGCCTCCTCTGGACCCTCTCCAACAGGTCCATGTCTCTCCCGTGCTGAGGCCTCCAGAGCTGGACGCAGGACTCCAGGTGGGGTCTCACCAGAGCGGAGTAGAGGGGCAGAATCACCTCCCTCCACCTGCTGGCCACACTGCTTTGGATGCAGACCTTTATGTTTGTCCAGGACAAAAGAAAACAAGTAGAGGAAAGAAACATTTTAGCTTTGGAAGAAAAATGGGATAATCAGCTCCAACTTTGATTCAGGCTTCAGATCTGGACTACTGGCAAATTTCTGATAAAGCTGGTCTTGCACATTGCTGGTCATATTGAAACCAACTCTAATTCAGAGAAACCCAGAATATAAATCTCTTTCTGTACAGATACTTTCAATCCCTTATTTAACATAGTGTCTTTGAATTACATGGGCCTCTTCCCTAAGCAGACAGAGTTATCACAAAAGTGTGTTCAGAGGAGTGCAGTGACAGCAGAGCTGGAAGAAACTCCACAAAAGGCAAAGAAAGTGTGTTTTGAGAAGGTATTGTCAGAGCTTTGTTCACACAAACGATGAGCACATAATTATCTGTATGTGTCAGCTGGACTGCTTGATAAATGCTATATGTAAAGCGCTTCTTTTGCCTCTTGTTAGAAACCTGAATCTCTACATCCAAGTCATTCTTTGACTGTTTAGAAGGCCGGTAAGAAACTAAAGAGGAACAAGTTATTTCAATCTGTTAGAGACTAAATACGTGCCTTTTGGAAGAAGGGAAGGATGCAAACTTTACTTTGTGCTGCCTGAAACCTGGCCTGCTCACACCTTCAGCAAACGTCTGTACAACTTATGTCTGAGCATGTCCTTGCCAGGAAGATGTCTGTCTAACTATGGATCAATCTGACTTGTTTTCCATAAACAGTTGGAAATTATTTCATTTGCTGTGTCAAAACTTCTGCCACTAGTAATAGGTGAACGCTTCCTTCACAGAAGACAGTTTTTCTTGAACCAAACAGGTTTTTGTGGAAAGCTCTGCTTATGAGGAATCCATGAACAGCGAGGAGTGTGGGTGTCTTGTAAATGTTTCAGTTGCCTGCAAGGAGAAATCAGAGCTTTCTTCAGAAAATGCACAAGCTCTCAGCCTTCAAAGTCCTTCTGAGGGTGAAATGAGTGAACTAGGTTGCCTGCTTTTGTAGGAGGACTACAGCTAGCCCGAGGAAACAATTTCAAGTTTTTCTTGGACTTTTGTTAATCATTGGCTATGCCACACAAATGGCCCTTAAAAATAGTGTTGAGAAGGCCAATTTCAAAACGCTCTTTGGGCAATGCTCTGTTCCAGCTGCAATCACGTGGTAAAATTCTCATTGACTTCAATGGGACCTCATTTTTCAGCTTCACCCCTCTGCAGAATACACAGCAACTATTCCACAGAAAATAACTGGGTAAGTTAAGTGTTGGGACTTTCTTTGTTGTTGCTGTTTTTGGGTTGTTTTTAAACATTAGGGAGACCTGTCAGGCCAGAGCTTCTGAGCTCTGTTGTGGATCATTCAAGTAGTTAATCTTTCTGGTCCATCTGTTAGCACCTCCTTTGGCCTCATGTTTCCATTGTGGAAGCCAACTAGGAGCAACGTGTGAGAGGACAGACACTGGTTCAGGGTATTTCCAAGCTCCTTACAACATGGTCAATGGAAATTACAGCAGTTAACATCCAGTGCAGTGATCTAAGTGCTCTTCTCTGTTCCCACACAGGAGCAAGGACATTAGTTCAAGCCAGGCATGGATTAAGTTTCCCAGTGTCACTTATCCCTAAAATAATGGAGAAGCACTTCTGCAGTTGGGTGCTGGTTTTACCTCGGCCTTTACCGATGGATGTGGTGGATGTGGTGTCTGTTGCCTTTCAGCTAGGACTCACAGACTGACTCTTTCCTCATTTGGACATAACAATAATGGACCAAACAGCTTTTGGGACCTCACCCTGCCTTTCAGCTTGTGTCAAATGTGCAGTGGAAACGAGGTGGGTTGGAATGTGAGAGTTACTTCTGCTTCTGGGGGCAAAAAGCATAAGTTCAATGACATGGTAGATCTTTCTGTTTTTCATGTAAAAGTTACAGTAACCTACATGAGCTCAATCTAGAGGTATATTAGGCTGGGGATAAAAGACAGGACAATACTATTGATTTATACTATGACTACATTTGGCACTATGTCATACAGATCGGTTCCTGCATTTTTAATGTTTTTATTCTTTGCTTTGAGAGAAGTATAACAGATGTTCTCAACACCCTACTGCCATAAAAGTTTTCTACTTTGGGAGCTATTCAAAAGGCTATTCAAACTGTGTGTTTTTATGAAAAGAAGGGTGAACAATGTTTTGTTAATATGTTTCTTTGAAAGGAAAGGCAAGGTGTAGTGAGGGCAGCAAGCTTTTCCCCCTTCTGTTTCTGGAGTAGCAATTTACTTAAAAATAATCATCTGTGCAGAGAACAGTTTATTAGAAAATCATCTTGGATGGTAAACTGTTCCTTAGTTTTGCAATTTCCTAGTGATGAATGTGTCACTACTATTGCTATCACTATTTTATTAGCAATTGCTTCCTAAAGACATTGTGTTCCTATGCTTAATCTCAGTTAAAATATTATTCATGTGTATTTGCTTTCCATAGAATCTCCTCTAACCTTAAACAAAGTTACCTCATGGACATAAGGACTCTGCAGACTTCATCGGTGGCCATCAGAATGGGCAAGAGGTAGTCTTGTGGAAAACTAGAAGCATAAGTGCCACTGATAGCACACATTCTTAAATTTTTAGTACGTCCCATTTTATCCTACTTAGCAACATCAAAAGCTTCTGGCATTGACAGTATTCCATTTAAGAGTCTCACAGTTGCAGATGACACGGTTGATGTCTTTTTTTGACTTCCAGGTGACATTCTAGAGATGATCACAAAAGCACGTTTTTCAGAGTTCTACTTCCCTATTCTGTTTCTTAAGGAAATTCCAGGGCTGCTGACATTTAGGATATGTATAAAACCTATAGTTTTGGATGCAGGCTTATGGTCTCACATGTGTTTTAGTAGCATCCTTTCTTCTATTTGTTTTCCTCTTGACAATGCATTGATGCAGCATGCCACTTTTTCTCAGAATGTGTACTGCCAGTCTATAATGTCTGATTAACAGAGTCACCTAAAACGTTACTTAATTTTATTTGATGTTGCAAAATCTTATCTTCATTTTCTTGTGGTCCTTGCCGACAAGTTTTGAAAACTCATTTTCTTTATGTTGGCTCCCTGGTGATCGTTTCATTGCAAGAATGGTGAATGCATTCAAGACTAATAAATTATTTTTAAGTAGGAAAAGTTTTATACTATTAATGTTTTCAGGCAAGTGAATAACAACAATAAGTCTCAGTGGACAGACTGTTATGTAAATACAGGAAAAGCTAAACTTTACTGCGTTTTCCTATAAAGGCAATGTTTACTGACAAATCAGATGCCTTTATTTAAATTATAAAGTGTATGGATTGTAAATGTACATAATATTTTTTGGCAAGTCCTGCATGAAAGGGTGACCTATGTTGTGACTAAATATTTTAACTTATTAAATACCATGTAAGTTCCTATTTCTATGATGAAGCGTTCCCCAAAGCACAGCAAGTTCTTGGGGAAGTTGTAGCCAACTCCACATATGAACTCCAACTGTGTATTTCAAAGCTGCTTTTTCAGGAATGTTGTTCTTTTATTATACAGTTCAATAACCCATAGTTTACAACTCATTAGAACAGTTGCCTCATTTCCAAACTTTCTTCTACTCATTTGAATGTATGCCTCTTCACTGTATGCAGTAGAGATGACTGGTTTCAAGTTTGAAGTGGTCTTTTGGGTGGTTATGCTCCCTCTTAAACCAAGTTACAGGGTAAAGTCAGGAGTGAGAAGGGAGAGCCAGGAAGGTAGGTATTTTAAGAGAATAATTGGTCTACATTGGTATCAGCTTGCAGGGGTGTCTGAGAATTGTCAGGTGTTCATTACAGTGTGCTGAAACTCAATGGTGCCATTTATCGAGCAAGTTGAGAGTAAGAATAGGTTTTTTTCTACAGTGATACTCATTGATATGACTAGAAAGGCTGCGCATGTTCTCTCCTGATGTGCCAACCAGTTTCACTCTGACAGCAGTGGACACCTCCTGGTGCTCCATGTCATCAGGAACAACCAAAATATTAGGTTTTTTTTCTCAGAAACAGGAAAATATATGGGATCTAATCACAGAAAACATTTGCAGAGTAGTCAGCCTAGTATAAACAACGTTTGGCGACAGCTGTAAGTCAGTGCCGAATTAAATTTCATTTGAGAAGTGAACACGATGAAGTCAGAGAAATTTGTGTGCATTTGCTTTATTTGTAATCTTCAAAGATTCAGCATGCTCCCAGCTGTTTCTTCCACTACTAGATATTACCATGTCTGAGCTGAAACAGCGCAATTTGGTAAGTCAGTCTTAAGATTTAGAACATGACATTAATTTGGTTTCAATTTTTTCTGTAGAAAACCCAACACCTTTTATTTTTAAGTTTAAATAATACTGATAATGAAGAAAACTAAAGTTGTTTCCCTGGCATATGTTTTTCTCTGACAGATTCCCCATATCACTCACATATTGTAACATGTATATTTATTTTCTTCACCAAATATAACTAAGCCAATACTTCTTGGGAAGTTTAGTCTTCCACTAAGACGACTTTTGTCTACTTACGGGAAGAAGCTAGGCTTGAAAGATTATGTTTTCCAGAACCAAACAAGGTAAAAAACCCTTGATCTGTCCAGATGTTTCCTCTAGGGACATGCCCTTCTCTTTGGGATCTCAACATGTTTGGTGAGTCATTAAGTTGTCTCTTTGAGAGTTCATGCCTTTGTTATTAAAGTATTAAAGGTTTCCTTGTTGCTGAGAGTTGAGTCACTGGAATGTACAGAGGAGAGTTATCTTTTGTATTCAGGATAAGTGTTTATTCTCGTAAGGTTATTAATGAGATGTTTCCTCATGTGAAGTATTAACAGTCTAGCAGTTCCTTAGTTGGAGTATTTACCATCTGTGCATCTGACACCTACTTTCAGGAGCTCAAACCACTTCTCAGGTGTCAGATTTTGTGTCTAACATTAAGCCTTTAGGTCTTTCTCTATTCCTCTTCTCTCAGCTTCTACAGCTAAAATACATATAACCCTTACAGGTTTTATCAAAGAAACTAATACTATAATTTTTTTCCCCTTAATCTGCTTTAACTCCTCTTCTGCCCTTCCCTTCAGAGCAGTTTCCCAGAGAAACAGGTTTTCTCCATTCCTTAGGTGGTCCCTATGGGCATCTTCCTTCAGTTGGATAGACCCAAATGGACAGAGAGTCTTTGACTTTCTGTCCATGTCTGTGTTCTACCCGAGCTGGCCAGGCCCAGAGCAGCCAAAAACTTTGGGTGATCTTGAGACTGATGCTTTATTTCCATATTGCTCCTTTAGGTAGTTTGCACTAAGCTCATTTTTCATGTTGCAAAACATGTATCTGTATGCCGGGCAATGCTGGGCCATTTCTAGGAAATTTGCAGGAATAATCCTGACACCTTTGATGTCCGTCACATAACATCACTTTAATAATAGACGAGATAAATGGGGGCCAAACAAGACCACTTGATGTAATTATACAAAATCTTTTGGGGAAATTGAATTGCCCTAGAGCTAGCCTCAAGTCATATAACTTGAGCATAACTCTCACCTTCAGCTAGGCTGGGGTAGTTCTTGTGTCTGTGTATGATTGCCTGCAGCGTGTCAGTGCCAGTGCCTGGCAAAAGCACCTGGAGTTCATTATGCGACGATTTTGAGGGTGGATCCTCCACCTACCATCTCGAAATAACACTTTTTTAATTACCGAGAATACCAGTGTTGCTGTTTCAGGAAGAGAATCTTACTTCGATACGTGATGGCAGTGAAAACATGGCACCAGGACGGTACCACTCTCCCACTGAGCTTTGATAAATGGTGATCGCTTCTAACTGGAAAGCAATCCTCCCATTTCTTCCCCATGCCCTGTGGTGCGCATGAAAGCCTCTGTAGAGTCTGTCGCTCTGCAAACACAAGCTGGAGAGCAGCATGACTGCGGCACTGGTTAGGATTATGCTATGAAGGTGGAAAGAAGGGCTATCTTGTCAGCCGGTGAGCACTGGCAAAGAGGGGGAGAACTCAGGCTGCAGTGTGCA
>NW_010553859.1:13561-14946 GCF_000687285.1 Phaethon lepturus | reverse complement strand
GGAAGATCGGGAGCAAAACGCAGACGTGGATGGCTGGAAGCGCAACCGGCCGGTTCGTTTTACTCTTTAGAGGAAGCTGGGCCATGGTAAGCTTAGCTGGATGCTTCCTTGCACTGCACAGATATATTTTTGATTTCAGTAATGGCAGGGATGTTCAGTGGTGAGAACGTATTGATTTTTGGATGTAAAAAGAAAAATTAGCATGGCTGCAGGTGGCGATTGGACTAGCTGAAGCAGGCTGTAACTCTTCTTTTTCTCTGAGGAAACGTTTCCATCAGATTATTTACTTTGTGGTAGATCACATGTTTTATTTTCAGGGTGTTTGTTTTTAAACGTGTAAAGTGGTGACAGAATCAAACAAGGCTGAAATATAATATATGAAATATATTAAGAATAAGATTGTTTCTCAAAGGAGCCTAAATTAAAATAATGATTTTTGAATGTTGAAATTAGTTCTGCAGTTTTTTCTTTTTTTTTTTAAATTTTATTTTATCTGAGGGGTTTCTTTGTTGCTACGAATCTGTAGTGGATAAAACAAGTTGGCTGAAAATAGCGGTAAGATTAGATGAAGTGTGTTTCAGTTTTGTTTTTTTTTTTAAGAAACATGTACATAAAAGCTATAAGTTTTCCTCATGTGTCAGGTTCTCCCTCCTGCACAAGGATCAACAGAGAAGAGATAATTTAAATAAATTAAATTAAATCCAAGAGCTCTGAGCCTTATGCCAACCTGCATGCCCTAACACATAGGAAAGAATATGGGAACATCCCTCTCAAATTATAAGGGATTCCCATTTCTTGAAACTGAACAGGTGGATGGAAATTTTGCTAATGAGAGTAGCTATCTACCCACACTTCCCTCCAGCAGCGCCACGACCGGAAGACTTGCCTGCATTAGACTTGTTTCTGCTAGCTGACGTCAGGTGGTTGAAACTGAAGTAGGCCTGTGGACTTTCACTAAATGAAATATAATTGTTTTGCACTCCTACATGTACTTTTGTCAGCGTTTGGAGGCATTCATACTTTCCATTCCACCGGTGAGGTGCTCCAGAACTTACCCGTGGCACCCGGGGGCACTTTGCATAGCTCCGTGCAGGATGGGTATTTGGCAGACAAATTCTCCTTTCTCATTACGAAAAATCGTGAAGCTTTTCAAATAGCTTGCTGATGCCAAATCCTGCCTGCCTTGTCCTATATTAGTTCCCAAAAGGTTTCTTTCTTCAATAAATAGTACCATAAATATGTGTGAAAGCTGTAGCTACAATACAGTTTGGAATGTTCTTACAGGTGATTCTGTAAGCATGAAGGTATTATGGGAGAATAAACTCCGCGAATTAATTGGTTGCTACTTAACTATTTCAGTTCATGTCATATATGCTGGCAACACT
>NW_010553859.1:0-13551 GCF_000687285.1 Phaethon lepturus | reverse complement strand
TAAAATATAAAAAGTACGTGGTAAATAGAGTGCTGATACTGCAGTCATTAACTTTGGCTGCATCTCGTGTGAGAGGACCAAGGCTGTACCACATGCAGGATGCACGGTAAAGCCGACTGACACAGCATATTACAACAGCATTCCTCAAGAAAGGCTTTCGTGGTGGATAACTACTGGAATAATAATATGAACCAGAGATTTTCAGAACTTGGCTGGACATGGTCCTGAGCAACTTGATCTGACTTCGAAGGTCACCCTGCCCTGAGCAGGGGGTTGGAATAGGTGACCTCCAGAGGTCCTCTCCAGGTTCTCTGATTCTATCCATACATTACCTGATCTTTTAACTGATTAACTTCTTCAATGATTTAATGATATCTAATGGATGAAAATGGAAATATTCCATTGTCATAATAGTAGGAAACTACAGAATGATTGTGTGGAAAAAACCTTGTCATCACCATTAACTGTAATGACTGAAGTACTTTTATAGGTAGTTGAAAGACATCCTTTTCAGCCCATTAAAATCACTTTTCAGAATAGGCATGATTAGCCAATAATTTTGTTTGCCTTGAGAAAGGCACTTGCTCCTTTTTTTTTTTTTTTTTTTTCCCCCAAGTAGCCACTCAGAATTTTCAGGCAATTTGAATTAAAAACAAGTTTGGAAATGTGATTTTATTTTTTCTTGCCAGGAATATGTAAACAAGACAAAGTAGACTTTTCTCGTTTCCTGGAAATGACAGGACGTCCTCCAATTGTTAAAATCACTTCTAGACTACAGTTTAGAAACATTTTTCACATTGTCTTAACAATTTTAATGTACTTTTGATGATGCTTTCTACTATTTCCTTTTGAATGCTAGATATTTACTGCGTACCTGTGAAGTCTCTGACTTTCCAGTAGATCCCGTGCTGCTGCAGTAAACTGATCATAGTGTTATGTTTAATTCTATAATAATTTTTTTTCTGTTATCCTTGTATACTGCTGACTTCAGTGACTTCACTGGCAAAATTCTTCTGAGCTGAGCTGAATACACACTTGTATCCACTGCTCAGACCCTCTTTTTGTATTTTCTCCACATCAGTGAGAAGGAAAGTAGGAAAGAAGAACTGAAGACTAAGATTCATTAGCTTAGTTTTAAATTCAAGTAACAATAAACTATGAAACTATTTCTAAGCAGATCAGTCTATTTCCCTTCTAAGACTTTGTATATCTGGCCATGCGAGCATAGAGGAAGGAGTAGGTTTCCGATGTTTGTGATTTTACTGAGGCTTTTAATCCTGTTCAGATAAGCAAATCAGGGAAACATGATGTAGATTAATCTAGTACAGGCTGCATAAAGTGGAAGAATTGGGTGCTTCATGAGCTTGTCTTGTGTCTGATAATAGTTTCAGTAAATTGAAGGACAGTAGAATTCAAAATTATCTTGACAAATGGAAGAAATGGTCTGATAAAGATAGGATGAGATATTAAATCAAGTGATTTGTCATAGGTTTTGGAGGGGAACAAATGTTTAAGTGGCAGAAAAAGGACTGAGTGGATGAAAACATGAAAATACAACAGTGCTGCTACTCTGCAAATGACAAATCCGGGGTCATATAAACAAAGAGCTTAGCTTGCAGGATACGTCAAGGTTTTCCACTTGACGTTACCAAAACATTAGCTGCAGCACTATGTCTCATTGGAGCAGTATGGCTTCAGAAGGATGTAGATAGATTGGAGATAATTCAAAAAGGAAGAACTATAAGGAGTCTTTTAGGATACATGATCTATGAGGAAAGATACCAACACTCTGGAGTTGCTTAATCAAGAAGAAAGACTAAGGGGAGACATACTGGTCTTCAAATGCATAAAGGACTGCTTCAAAGATAGAAGCAATAGCTTTTTTTCCTCTATAGCTAGTGCAAGTAGGATAGAAGCAGTGAGTTTCAGCTGCAATAAAGGAAGATTTGTTTAGACATCAGGGAAATGTAATGTATTAGGAAAATGTATGAGGGTAAGGATCATGAAAGGCTGCAAGATGATTCTCAGGAGCATTTTCAGTCATCATCACCAGAAAGAGCAGTTCAGAGACATCCGTTAGGATCCATTGGATTCATCATTCTGCCCTAAAACAAGGAGTGTTAATATATATGTTAACAGGGTTCTGCTCTTGCTAAATTCTGTACAGTCCTGGGAAAAAACCAGAAGCTCATGGCTGGCTGGGGCCAGCAGCACAGATCTGTTGTATGTTGTGTGGAGCATCTTTCTGTCCTGTAAGCAGCTCACTGTTAACCTCCACTGTTAACTTGTGCTTGAACTCCCATTCCCTACCGTGTCCATGTGTTTACTCCCTCCTTTTATTCTCTGGGCACTTTCAGGTCAGTTCCCAGTGAGCTGCTCATTCAAAAACACATGTAAACTATAAATAGGATTACCAGTAAACCAGGAAAGTTGTTCCATTTCAGATAAGGAAAGCCCAAGCGGGCTGGAAGACAGCCCAGCCGTGTTACATGAGTGCTAATGTGATCTAGGCAAACAGATTTGCTATAACATGGGAAGATTGAGCCAATGGTCTCTTACAAATTTAAATTACTTTTTCTGCTGGATGGATTTTGCAGGTTTCTTGTGCTATTTCTCTGCAGTTACAGTCTCTTACTCAGTTGCTAGAAATATGCTGCTGGCTAATGCTATATAACTGTCTCCTCTGTTACATAATGTGTATTTATTTCCTTTGAAATGTGAACAGAAGCAGAGATGGACAAGTCCTAAAATCTTGGGAAATTCTCTGTTCTCTTTTGTGACCATTTCTGAAACCTCATTTTATGACCAATGTAGTAAAGAAATGGGAATCTTTCAGCTGCTTTTTTTAAGTGACCTTTTTTGGTTTTTCTCAAAAACATCTGTCAGTTCCCAGCAGTGTCAAGTGTAGTCTGTCTGACCTTCCTCTTATTTAAATACTGTAAACTGTCTCTGCTGAAAGCTGGAAATGTCTTCAGATTTCTTTTGACAAAATTATTAGGGGTTCTACACTTTGATGCCAAAAAGGACCATGTAGCTGACCATTTACTGTCATAGTTGCTATGTGACATGAAGCTTTTACAGCTTGCACTGAGGCCAAACTTCGACAGTTCATCTCTGCAGACCACACACCAAAAGCAATTGTACTTCAGTGAGAAAATATACATAGAATATACACATATCAGTGCAAACATGCATGACATACTATTAACTAAAGACATCAAGAGCCTGGTCAGAAACAACATCAAAAATTCTGTACCCTTTGCACACAGCTTTACATGGGATACGTGATTTCTTGCCAAACTATGCAACACTTCAAAATGGACAGCTTTGCTTTTGGTATAAATCTTAAAAAGTAAAAATCCTGAGCCAGTCCCTCATGAAAGTCATTGCACAAAATCTGCTCCAAATACTTTAATGTCAATCATTCCTTAAGATTAGGAGGATAAAACTGAGAATAATTTTAATTTTAATGTCTTTTCCCATAATACACAAACAAAAGGTATAATGAGAATGAGTTTGTTCGCAATGCTAAAACTATTCTGATGATACCTTCTTTCAGGTGATCTCTTGCCCTTGTGTGTCAGACAGGGCCTCAAATACCGACAGAGAGTGACCTTTCAATCTGTAACAAGCATGTTTCTTTTCTAATGAAAAATGTCCCACATTTGGGCCACCAACAAGTAGCTCAGCACTGCCTTCTCAAAATAGAAGATCAAAATTTTCTGAAGGTCTCTTGCAGCCGAGTATGCTCGGTCCTTTCTGACTTGTAAGGGCAAGGGACTGCGAGACAGTTCCCCGTGCTTGATTTGAATGCTGAGGAATCAAGAGCCAGACCAGATGGTGGGGAGGGAAAAGACACAAGAGTGAGATGAAGAGAATTAAGGCTGTGGTTGGTGGGAAGAGAAAACATGCCTTTCTTTCTCACTTTTTAAACCATCTCTGTTTCTGAAACGTGTCTCGGTGTGTCCTGAGAGAGCCTTGGTGTTTTCCACTGAGGTGTGGAGCTTATGTCATGAAACACGCTCAGAGTGTGTTTTAAAGATTATGGGGAACAGCGACCCCGAACTAACGATCATCCTGAACTGGTTGGTCCCATCTAGTCTCAGTCAAGGGCAATATACTTTAATCCCATTTAAAAAACAAATCATCTGGATATCAGAACAAGACTTTTCTCATTCCCTCAGTAATTTCTGTAAAATTTACAGACTTCTGTCTATCTTGGATGTTACAAACAAATGCTCTTTTATCTGCATTTTATCTTTAGTCTGACCTGAGTTCAGTGTCGGTTTAAGGTGACGTGGGGTTTAAGGTTTATCCAACAGTGAGGGTTTCCTCATCCATCTCTTTAGGGAACTGATGAGCTGGGACATGGCCTTGTCACAACAACTGCCTGCTTCCTCTAGTGCATTCTCCAGCCCACCCAAAGGGTAAGTGGTGCACCCTTGTTAGCCTTGTGCATCAGTGGTGACCTGGGATACCCTGGAATCTCCCCAGCATGCAGCTCAGCGCTGGTGTGCGTGCTTGAACAGCAAGGACCGCAGAGCCCTTCCCACTGCCCGCATGCAGATGGGCCAGACTGACAACACTTTCTGAACTTTTAAGTTCTTGACTTAAGAATCCAAATATTTCTTTTAGATCCCTGTGTCACCTTCTAAGTCATCTTTCTTTGCTTTGATAAGAATAGTTAGTTATGAATTTTACTCTCTTTTTACTCTCATTGCCTTTCCTCCTTGTTCTCCCCCATCACATAATTTTGTAGCCTTATTCTTCTATTTTTTTGTAAAATAATGTTCGGCCTGTCTCAAAAAGCTTAACTGAGACACAGAGGAAATTAGACACCTAGGCCTTCACTGAAATCACTTAGATGTTTGGTAGCTAAATAGTAATTTGGTGTTTATGTAAATATCTATGTGGACTTGGCACTTGAATGCCAAAGTGAAGCATGATAGGTGCAATACATTTTCATTCTCTCTGCTCCTTACCTAGATCCTTTCATTACCCCAAAATTATACAAAAATGTACAAGATTAATTTTGGGGCAATTACCACCAAAATCAAATTCTCTGCATGGCAAAATGGGACTATGGCAGAAGACAGGTGAAGATGCAGTGGTAATGCTCTGGTAACAACCTTAGGAGCTATAGTGACCAATTAATTAATTAAATACCATGGATTTGGTCACCCATCTGCTTTGCTGTGTTGTATCAGAGACTTGAAACAATACAAATACCTTTCCAAAACTGGCTGAGGTAGAAGAACAAGCCCTTCTACTTGACCAAGGCAGAATATCAACCAGGAACATCCTGTTTGTGAGGCTCCATGGCTTTGAGACATACGTGTGAAAGGCAGAAGTGTCACAGTAGAAGGACAGTGACTGTTCTGATGCCTGTGTCAGCATTCCCAGCAAACCCAGGCATTCCCTTTTGGAATTCCTACCTGTTAATGCAGATTGAATCAGCATAAAATACCCAAGATCTGATCTGCAACTCAGTTCCTGGAGGGGTAAACAGAACACTCACTGAATGGTTGAGTGGCTCGCCAAAGTTGAGAAAGGGTAGCTGGAATAAGATGTGGCAGGATCTGCATACCATGTGGAAGTCCAGAGATCAGTGAGGGTATGCTCTGATGAGCACTTAGTGTGCATGGCAGATCTTGCCGGTTGAAAAGTTTTGAGACACTTTAAGGTGTGGTTGTAGTTGGATGTGACTTCCTTTGGCCCAGTAAGTAAGATCACATGACAATGATGATTTTGTGCTGGCATGAGTTAGGGATGTTTTGTATCATGGATTTCCTGGTATATAGTCTGTTCCATTGTGGGGATTTTGGGGCAGTTTTCTTGGTGGTTCAGCCTTCTGTTTCTCAGATCAGTTACTGTCTCAAGAAGTAGCTTTTTTAAGCAATGTCAGAGCTGGTAATTTTTTGCATCTCGTCATTGTGAAAGTAGTGTTCCCTTTTAGCCTCCTACCAAGAGCTACCAAGGAACACCACAGCAGCCCTTGTAGCATGGATGTTGGCTTGGCTAAGCTCCTGCCAGCCTCTGCGCAGAGTGAAATATGTTGCTGGCCATGGGCTTCCTTCAATGTTAGGCTGTATGCAACAGAGAGAGACTGCAGAGTTACAGTGCTGGATTAGATCACAGATGGGGTCTTGCTGATGCTCAGACACAAGATATGTCTTGCAGCCTGCTGTTGGTCCACCAGATCATGGATCCTGTTATGTTAGAGTGTGCACTGTAGGGGTTGAGCCCATGGAGCAGGGATGAGTACAGGTCTTGGAGAGGTGAAGAGGTGACTGCTCCAGGGGTCTTATTATCACAGCACTACATCTCACACAGCCTTCAATATTGTCTGCCCCATGCTGCTCCCATTTGATGCTTGTGTGTAAGACCTCAAGGCGCTTGTCATGTGGTTCTGATTCATGGCAGCCACAGAATGATTCAACCCACATCATGGTCCGAGAGGGTGGCTTCCAGTCAATTCCCTGTGCCTGGGCTCCGTGGCTGTAGATTAGCCACTAGTGGTCATCCAGCTTTGGCTGAGAATGTCAGTAAAACCTATCATTTTCTCCCCACCAGCTCTTCATGCAGCTTCTTCAAAATGCTGCAGTTCTTTACTTGGGACATCTTTTGAGGTGGTTGGCACTTACTGAACAGTCCTGAGTAGTACTGATCCTGTGCAGAGTATGTCTGGAGGGACGTGAATGCTGCTTTTCTGGAACATGCATGGTTTCATTGTAGCTTTAGCAGTACTGTAATCCTTGGCCTGGACCTCTTGTGTGCACAGGATGGACTGATAAAATGGGATCCAAGGAGTGGGGGAGTCAGATGCGATGGAGAAAGTAGGTTCCACAAGTATCTTTTTGCAGGCTAGCTTAACACAGCACCCATCCATGTCAGGATTCGCCCAAGACAAGAGCAGATGGGTCCAGACCACGTGAACAGGGAAAAGTGTCCCCAGAGGGTTAATGAGGAAGCCTGCTGTCCTGGTATGTACTGCACCGTGGTCATGAACTACTGCTCAATAAGCTACCGCTGGGGCTGTGCCTGCGTTGTGGCTGCATCCCCTCCCCAAAAAGGTAATCCAGATGGCAGTGGAAGCCAGTAGCATGCAACCTGAGGAGTATGTCCGGCAGGGAGGAAGGCTGCTGAGAAGGCACGGTGAGAGGTATGGGTCTGGGACCTGCTCCAGAGGTGGGGCAGAGATGAAATCTGGGACCAGAGGGTGTTGCGAGGTCAGGCCGGGCGCTGTCACAGGGGACGTGGCACTGCTCCCGAGGCTGAGCAGACACAGAGGCAAAGAGGCTCAGGCCAGAGCAGGCTGAGAGAGGGGAGCAACAGCACTCTGTGAGCTGTTTCCAGCTGTAAAGCTAGAGAGCAATGAGGAGGTATGGGTCTGGGACCTGCTCCAGAGGTGGGGCAGAGATGAAATCTGGGACCAGAGGGTGTTGCGAGGTCAGGCCGGGCGCTGTCACAGGGGACGTGGCACTGCTCCCGAGGCTGAGCAGACACAGAGGCAAAGAGGCTCAGGCCAGAGCAGGCTGAGAGAGGGGAGCAACAGCACTCTCTGTGTGAGCTGTTTCCAGCTGTAAAGCTAGATAGCAATGAGGAACATAAATGGGTGGGAAGGACAAGCTTTTTACTAGCTGTGTAGCAGCTTACACTGCCCTTCAGTTACTCCTGGAGGGAGTAAAAGCCCTGTCTTTATCTATGGCCCTGTCTGTGGCCCCAAAAGCCCTGTCTTTATCTATGAGGGATTTCTCCCTCCCAATTCTCCCCCATAAATCCTTCCCCTCCTCCTAGGTAGACAAACTATCCCTGAGTGCAGGAAAGCCCTAGGACACTCCCGTGAAGTCCTTGGGGCCTCTTCAGGACATATGGTCCCGCTCAGGATGTGGATAAGCAAGACACCTTCCCCTATGAGCAGCCGTCCCTAGTACCCATGCTGTCCTGCACCCCGAGCCCACTTTGGGCTCTGCTCTCTGGCAGCCCCCTTGGGAGCACGTGCTGAGCCACCTGTGTGACACCACATCTCGCTGAGGGCCCCAGCCCCCCGAGGGCGTGCTGGGGGGCTGACTTGTGGTGTGGAACGAGATCCAGCAGAAGGATAAGCCTCTGCAGCGCAGAGGGAGAGGTTCTGGCTTGGTGCCGATATTAGGCTGTCAGACGGCATGCTGGACACAAAAACGGGGACTGAGGCAAATAACACATGAAGTCACAGTTGAAGAAGAAATCTGAGTTCAAGATCTGGGTGTAAATGACTAGAAATTGGGTGAAAATTGAAATAAAAAAACACAGGGCATAAACCTGTGTTTGAAGCAAAGCAGAAGGCACCAGAGGGAAAGAATGGCTGGATGGAAATACAGGCAGGGTAGCCCCTGGTCACACAGGCAGTACCTGCTACCATACATCCTGGGGGCACAGCTGCAAACCAGAAAAACGTTTTGGAGATGTCGGGATCTTTCTAGAAAGGATCAGCTGTTCATCTGATCTGCCCGTGGCATGCCTGATCTGGCAATAGAAAGCCACAGCTGGCTTTTGCATATAGTTGCCAGAGCCTGGGGCTGCGGTTTTGCAGCAGGAAGTCCCGAATGTCGTATCAGCAAAGATGTTCTCGCTCCAGCTCCAGACCCCAGGCACCTGCGGCGTGTAGCGGCTCTTTCAGGAGCACTGGTCCAAGTGTTTGCCCAGCTACCCTGCAAGATGCCTCAGGAAGTTGATCTGCCCTGGAAAAACAAGTCTGGGGGAAAAAGATAAAGGGTCATCTTTAGTTCATATTTTTTAAAGTCAAATCTGTCCCTTGGTATGGTCTGGCATGGTGGCAGGGGCCAGTGTGCCAGGAGTAAGTGGCTGACAGGCCTGAGCAGGACTACTTTAAGGCACTATTGCTACCAAAGCCTTGTGTTATAAAACCATAATATGAACTGTCCTACAGATGCTGGAATGACCGTGACGTGGTGGTGGATAACCACGATACTTCTCCGTTTTTACTAAGTCTTCATAATAACCTTTCTCCTTCACATAGACACCCTCACAGGCACAAAAGAACAGATTATATGTTTGTCTAGTTACTGAACAGCGGAGCAGAAAATGTAGAGTAAGACAGGAGCCTGACAAAAAGACAGAAGTTTTCTACGGAGTACAAGCCAAGATCTGTCATACAACGTATGACTTTTTCCTAATGCTGTCATGTTTAAAACAGAGAACTCTTGAACAATCTTCTGCTTGCGTAAGAAACTTGTACTGCCCTGAAAACTTTTTGATCTTCATTATATTCAGGTTCTGAGAAAGCTCTGTGTTTACAGAAGCTGCTTCATGGGTAAACACTTCTAGAAGTAGCTTTACTTTTTACCAGTTACTTTTGTTATATTTTGGTAATCTTTGTCTAAACAGAATTGTGCTGGTGACTAATACAGTTGTCTGCTATCTACTCTCACCCTTTTCCCAACAGCTTTCCTACCCAGCCTTTGGCCACTTCCAAGCAAGTGATGAGTGGCACAATAATCTTAAAGACAGCAAGTTTCTCCAGGTGTGAAAACACTGGGCAGTTAATAACCGATTTTGACTTCCTGTACTGATGACATACCCACTTTCCCCAGGTAAATAATCGAAGGACTGAATGCTCCCGCGGGCGTGGCTGTCGTAGTGTTGTACAAGCAGCAGAGTTAATGCCGTGCTGCTCTTGTGGAGTCATGGCTTGTGCCTGGATTCCCCAATGTCTAATCTAAGTGTCAACCACACTGTAGCCCTTTCTTCATTATAAAATCTCCCTTCTCCTCGTCTGTTTTTCTGCAACCTGGAGGATGTCTTTCCTTTGGCTGGTATCCTATTGTCAGATTTGCTTGAAATTGGTCCAGAGAGTGTAAAGCCATTGGGAAAAGGAGGCAACAGCATGAAAGACAGGCACACTGCCATACACCGACAGAGTGATCACATAAACCTTTGTGTTGACCGTGACAGTTTTACTGCCCTGTGATGGGAGGAAAGGGAGGCAGAGTGGAGCGGAGGAAGTGATGCAGGGGAATTCTGTAGTCTGTGCAAAGCCTGCTTTGGGTAGTTTTCTCCACCGAAGCAGACAGCGGCATTTGTGAGCTGCCTACCTGTGGCAATGGCTAAGTAGTCCTTGCCATAAACCTCTTGGGCAGGTTGCAGCTATGGGCTGCAAGGAGCAGCTGCCCGGGCCGTGCAAGTGGCACAGGGTATTCTGCCTTTCTGCTTCTGGGAAGGCCTCCAAGTACTGAGGAGCTCTCATCTGCAGGAGAGCAGGAACCCTTAAACCTTTGTTGCTCTAAAGAGGAGGGAACACTGGTGTCAGAAGAGTCTGCTGACTTTTCCCTCTATCTTTTTCCACAAATCAAGAAGCTAAAGGTCACTCCACGGAATTTCTCCGTCCCCAGAAGCCCTTGCCTTGGGAATGCAGCCGCAGAATTGATCCCTTCATGAGCAGCGTAAGCATGGTCATTCTGAACATCTCTTCTCTCTTATCTCTTGATGTTTTCCTTTGAGACTAAAGAGCCTATTGCTGGTATTTGGCTGGATTTAATTTGATTAGAGTGGAAGAAGCCGGACTTCATCCTTTTATATAACTCTAGCCTAGCCCTGGGGACAACTCTGAATCCATAGGGACTCTGCTGGCTTCTCTTCATAACTGGTTCCAGTCCTCTGTGTTGCTTATTGTGTGTGTGAAAGATTAGTAAAAATGAAACACTGATTAAAAGGTTTCTGATGCCTTTTCAGTTGCCTCCAATGTGATATGTAGAAATTACTTCCTATTCTACAGTTTTGTTGGGGTAGTTTTTCTTAGTATCTGTTTGCATTTCTGCCATACGATCTATAGCTCCTTGTCTTACAAAGGTGCATTTATACGCACAGCAGATCCTTGGAGACCTACATGGATCAGGAACAGCACACAGACCACCTGCTAAGACCACAGGCACATTCCTTTGGAACGGCTGAATAGAAATTGAGGAGAAATTTCACCATTTGGTGTCAGAACAATAGCTAATGCCTAATGAATTTTTGTTGGCAAATAGGCAGCTGTATCACCCTTACATAACATTACTAATGTTATTGCCAGCTAAATTAAACAACATGAAGGGCATGTTTGAAGAAAAATACTTGTGGCTCTTTTTATAATTTGAATGGTATATCCAGAGAGACTTGCTGAGACAAAATTTTGAAAAGAAAAATATGCAAGGTTAAAAATTAAGGAGCCTGCCAACTACGGGCAGCCTGTTATCTGCACTAGCTTTTGCAGACTCTTAAATGATTCTGTCTGCACAATACCTTCAGAAAGGTGTCACGGTTTAACCTGAGCCGGAAACTAAGTACCACCGCAGAGCCACTCACTCACCCCCCCACAGTGGGATGGGGGAGAGAATCAAAAGGGAGAGAAAACTCGTGGGTTGACACGAAGATAGTTCAATAGGCAAAGCAAAAGCCGCGCACGCAAGCAAAGCAAAACAAGGAATTCATTCACCACTCCCCATGGGCAGGCAGGGGTTCAGCCATCTCCAGGAAAGCAGGGCTCCATCACACGTAAACAGTTACTTGGGAAGACAAACACCGTCACTCCAAACGTCCCCCCACTTCCTTCTTCTTCCCCCAGCTTTATATGCTCAGCATGACGTCATATGGTATGGAATATCCCTTTGGTCAGCGGGGTCAGCTGTCCCGGCTGTGTTCCTTCCCAACTCTGTGTGCACCCCCAGCCTGCTCGCTGGTGGGGTGGGGTGAGAGGCAGAAAAGGCCTTGACTCTGTGTCAGCACTGCTCAGCAATAACAAACACATCCCCGTATTATCAACACTGTTTCAGCACAAATCCAAAACACAGCCCCATACTGGCTACTATGAAGAAAATTAACTCCATCCCAGCCAAAAGCAGCACGGAAGGTCTAAAGGTAAAGTTCTGGGCTGTGCCTCTCAGGTATGCAATACAAAGCTTCAGGCTCAGTGAGCTGTGGGCTGCGTAAGCCCCATTCATGTTCTTCTGGGAGCTGGAGGAGACTTGGGTGTAATTCAGTAGAATTGGGTGTTTATGTAAGTGGTGACTGATTTATGTTTCAGAATACAACCTGGGCATTTCAGTGTATCGTCTGCTGCGCAGATGAATTTCCCTGCTCTATGGCTATGCTGCATGGAGCCAGCGCTGAGGCAAAATTTGGATTGTTTTTTGTCTTTTGGCAAGGTAGGGGAGATGGATAGTTCTCTTCCACCAGCTTTTGAGTGTTTTATGAAAATTAGTAAAATTTAGGCATTCTATTAAAATAATGACTCTTCACTAAAAAGGTTTTGTTTATGCTTATATTTAGTCAGGGTAGATTTGATCTATTTCTACTTGCAAGGAACTTACTGGAATTATTACCACTGAGTTCAGTGTATACAAGATCAGACTCGCCTGGCTGTTTGTTTCAGAGTGCAGAATACTTTTTTTTCTGATGAGACTTCCTGGTCAAGTGATTTTATCTGAGATAGATAGAAAACATATTTTCCAGGCACATTTCCATTTGAATCTATTAATTTCCTATGTCGAAGTTCCTAAGTTGCCCCTGCTGCTTCCTGACCTTTGACCAAATGTTCTAATTTCCCTATTAACAGTAAGCAGACGCAGTATTTCAGATGATACCATCTTTGCAACATGGATTATGGGTTTTTTGGTTGTTGGTTGGTTGGTTTTTTCCCCTTCATGGACTGTTCTTACTCTGTATGAGTTTCATATGAGAGAAAAAATTAGCACAGAAGATGAATTGCTACATTAATCAACCAAGAAAAATCATGATGTTAATGCACCACCAAAATTGTTCTTAAGAGAGTCTCTGAGATAGGAAAATGTCTCTACAACATGAAAGGCCAAGACCCATGACAGCTCATTGCAGCTTTTTTGGCTTTGATCTGTTCATTGTTGTGTTAAGAGCTAGAATGTTCTCAGCAGTGGCTGGACAGAAAATTTACATTTAGATTCTGATGATTTAAATCAGTGCCAGCCTACAGGTTTAAAGAATATGGGCAGCAAGTTTTCTTGTGTGTGGATGTATTGAATTCAGCAGAACTACTCCCATGTAACCAGCTGGGAATTTAGATTCTTCTGAATTTTGAAAACTTTGAATTGGTTTTGGGGTTACTTCTGCTCTTGATTGCTGGAAAAGTCTTAGTGATTTCACTGTGCGCTCAAGCTACAAATGAGAGTAAAATTTGCATACAAGTAATTACTTTTATAATCATTAAGTATTATTTTTTATCATTGTTTTTCAGTGATGTCTACATAGTTTTGTTCTTCCACATTCTATCTGTATAGACGTAGGTCCACTGCCCCGTTGGCAGCCACAGACCCTCTGGGTCAGCGAGGGGAGAAGCTGTGCTTTGGGGCACGCAGCGGTTGTCTGTGGTCCTCGGGCAGGTGCCGGTACCCCGGTTTCTGGTGGGAGGACAACTCCAGCCTGAAGTGCAGGGAAAGCTGGAGGGACTTGGTGGAAGCGGCATCTGTGGTGCGGGCTTTTGCTGGCAGCTCCTTGCCGAGTCACTGAACCAGAGCTGTGTGGGTGCAGCAGCGTCAGGCC
>NW_010553858.1:135457-250708 GCF_000687285.1 Phaethon lepturus | reverse complement strand
CTTAGATCCCCGATATCCTTGACTCCCAAAACCCTAAAAGTTGACCTCGGGTCTCTCCTGGTGCCTTCTGCCAGAGACTCCAGGTAGGGTCATTCTCCCCGGCTGCCGTGTAGAGCACATTTTTAACAGTTTCTCATCCCAAATACAAAACATAGTCTCACACTAGCTTCTGTGAAGAAAACTAGCTCTATCCTGGCTGAAACCAGGACAAATAGTTATTAGAATAATTTCTCAGTATGTAAGTGTTTTGGTTTTCAGAGAACTTAATTTTTGTTTTGGACTGAATAATATTGTATGTAGCACTGAAGCATGCATTTAACTTTACCTCTGTCAGTTACCTGATCCAGCTTAGTGCACAGCTCCTCTGAAAGGTCAGTGGGGGAATGGGCACAGGCAGGTGGAGTGGGCACTACTGAAAGAAACTAGATCTTGGTTTTCTACATCTAAGACTACACATTTGATGTTCTGTCATCTTCCCCTTTCTGTTATGCCCTTCTCCCCCCGCCTTTTTTTTTTCTGTTGACTGGGTTCAGTCAAATTTGATGGGAGACTAGTAATATCAAGGAGAATTTGGTTCTGTTTTTTCAGACACTAACATCTGGGTGGAATAAGGAGGCAACTAACCTGACTGAAGGTAGGCTAGCCTCGAGCTCAGGCTTATTAGGTTGCAGAGAATTCATATGGGAGATAGATATTTCAACTGGTTTAAGCATAGAAAATTTTACATAGTAATTTACAAACAATCGTGAGACAAATCCATTGGAAATCTAGCTTTGTTATTAGTAGGTTGAATGGATGCAAATCATCGTTGTGCATCCTTAGATTCTCTTTTGCTTTCTAATTTGCCTCAGCAGACAAAATTAAAGGAGCTGTTTCTAGGTTCCCTAGTTACATGTAAATTCTTAAATATTGATAGAATATTAAGGAGCTTTCTTAAATTTGTTATTTATTCTAAATGTCTTTCATCACACTGTCTCTCCTATCATCTCAGGATCTGGGCTATGACTCTTACAGGCAGATCATGACTAGACTAACTAGCATTTTTCTTACATGAGCACGATCACTTTTTTTTGCCCCTTTCTCATGACAGATTGATGTGTTGGCATCTTTCCAATACACAGTTTTAGACAGAACACAATTTGTGGGGCTTTTTTCCCCTTTTTGTTTTTTAAAATACCCCCCCGCTAAATGACAATAAAAAACCTCAAAAGAACAGACCCCCTTTAAATTCTGCTACAAAGTATTGTCATCTTTGAGATTGATAATGGCAAACTTGAATGAAGATATCATATAAAGGATAGATGTGCATCTAAAAAGAATTTCCAGAAAAAAAAGTCTGTGGCACTTTAAAGACACTTTATAGTAATTATTTCTTTCTGCATGTATATACACAACCTCACCTGCTCCAGAAAACTATAGTTAGGTTGAATTACAACTCCTTTGAAAATATGTCTGTACGCTTTTCTAATAGGAGTTTTTTAATATAATCATTTTGGTAAATTACAGTGGTAGTAATTAATGCTTTGTTGATTTTAGAATATATTGTGTCTATAGCTTAGTTACACCAGAAAGGAATACTCATACTTTTAATTTCTAATTCTTTTATTTTGTGTAGTAAAGTGATAGTTTTATATTTTGTGCAGTGTTGCTTATATATGAGGACAACTCTGTACAAATATTTATGGGGTTGCATTATACATTTGGACTGTGGTAGATTTTGTGGAAAAAAAAAACCCAAACCCTAAGCATGCTCAGATTCATAGGAAAACTGTCAGATTTATAAATGTTAACTAGGTGGATTCTTCTACATTTTTTCCAAGAAATTAACAAAACTGCTTTTGAAATACAGTTTTTAAACTAGGATTTATCTTTGCTGAATTGCATTCTGGAATTAATTTTCTTTTATTGCTTGGAAAACGAGAGTTTTGGTAATAGGAATATAGGCAGATACAGGGCTCTAATACAGAAAATGGATCTGTACAATATTTTGTAGAATGCTTCTTCAGACAAAAGAGTATATGTAATGAAAGGTCCTATTTCTGTTCTTGCAGTTTCATGTCAAGACATGGTGACAATTTGTGCTTTTTTTAAAATCATGCAACACTGAATAGGTGAAGGAAAAAATTCTGCAAATAAATGTTTCTCTAGAAAGTAAGTACTGAAGGCTGGCCTGTAGTAAATGGGGTTGCTCAAGCTGGACAATAAATGAAGGGCACCTAGTGAAAAAGAGCTATAAAAGTTATTTACGTACATATGTTTTTGTTTGGAATCCTTATAATGACAAAAACATGGCCTGAAGCATATACTGGACATATCTTTTACCTGAATTGTCATTAACATAAAATAATATAAACCATTTATATCGTTAATGAAACAGGAAAATTTGGGTTCTTAAAAATGACATTTACATTTATTTTTTTAGAGTTTTTTAGTGTGACTTTACAGAGAAATCACTCAAATTACTAATAACGATACTCTCTAAAACATCTTGAATGAGGTTAAAGTACTACATAAAGAAAGATGAGCAAATATATTATATTAATACATGATTGCTAAAAGAAATTGTGGCTTCCCACTATTCTCCTAAAGTTTCACTGCATAATATCGCTTTATGCAGACTGGCTATAAGGTTGTTAGAAATAGAACAAGGGACAGAACATAGTTTAAATGTGTGTGTAAAATATTTTGGAATATTTTGAAAGTGCATAACTTACCTCTAATGTTATTTGTACATTGTAAAATGTACATTAACAGTTTCTATGTTTCTTCTATGCTAGACCAGGAATCATGCCTAGCTTCAGATGCAGGTGGGTGCTATGGCTGTGATCTTGGAAGCCTGGGGATATGGGCTGTGCTCTAAGAAGTCCCTTGAGCACCTTGGGGCACACCTGCCCAACAATATATATTGAGTGTGATACTTCAATACATACCTCATGTTACATAGACTAATGCAGCTCAATGAAAAAGTGACTGATACTGCTGTCGTGGTTTAGCCCCAGCCAGCAACTAAGCCCCACGCAGCCGCTCACTCACTCCCCCACTGTGGGACGGGGGAGAGAATCGGGTTGAGATAAAGACAGTTTAACGGGGAAAGCAAAAGCCGCGCATGCAAACAAAGCAAAACAAGGAATCCATTCACCTCTCCCCATGGGCAAGCAGGTGCTCAGCCATCTCCAGGGAAGCAGGGCTCCGTCACGCGTAATGGCTTCTTGGGAAGACAGACGCCATCACTCTGAACGTCCCTCCGCCCCTTCCTTCTTCGTCCCAACTTTATGTCCGGGGCATGACGTCCTATGGTATGGAATCCCCCTTTGGCCAGCCTGGGTCAGCTGTCCTGGCTGTGTCCCCTCCCAGCTCCCCGTGCACCCCCAGCCTGCTCGCTGGCAGGCCAGCACCAGAAGCTGGACTGCCCTTGACTACTTAGCAGCAACTCAAAACATCAGCACCTTATCAACATTTTTTCATCCCAAATCCGAAACACAGCCTGACACTAGCTTCGGTGAAGACAATCAACTCTGGACGACTGCTGAGACAGTGAATTTGGGATATGTCACTTCAAGAGTGTGAAAAATGAAGCTGCTTTGCTGTCTTTTGCAGTGCACATATTTCACTTTTTGAAATTTCACTGTAACATCCATAATAATATGGAAGGTCCAGCAGAATCAATTTTTTATGGTCAAAGAAATAATTTAAAAATCCTTTCTAGAAACTTCATTTGATAAAGAAAAATAAGCATGACCAAATTTGTGTCTTTGTGGTGTTTTTTTTGTTGCTCATGGACATCTGTAAAAATAGAATTTCAAGTAAGTACATACATTTTATTTTTACAAGTTTGTTTATACCACAAATAGAAGCTAGTTTTAGCCTAATGAGAGAGCTGCAACTAAACATAGTTGCAGGTAGCAGTTCCACCTAGTTACTTAGGTTATGTGTTTCTAATAGTACAATTTCATTTTTGTTGATCCCAAAGATATTATTTTGTTAAAAGTTTTAAGCAAAATACTTTGTTTTCTTGTCTATTGTATTTTAAGCAGATATCGCAGAATCGCACAGAATCATTGAGGCTGGACATGCAATCTTTTTTTTTTTTTAGCTGACATACCACCTTCTGATACAAGATTTTTGCTATTGCTAGTTGAAAACGCTTGCCAAATGGATTATATCTGCTGTAACATGAGGTAACAGATGATAAGCTAGACACCAAAAAAGATGTGTTGTAAGATGTGGGCTTGAACAATTGATAGAATACATGAAAACAAAATTTTCATGGGGCCGTCTCTTTTTTTCTGGTTTGTTGTTTTTTTGGTGGGTTGGTCGGTTGTTTTTTCTGCTTGTTTTTAAACAAAGACAACAAACAACCTAACATTTGACCTCTGGGAATAATTTGTTCCTAATACTTGGACATTCATAAGCAAATATGTTGTGGTAAGAGACAGTTTGGTTAGTGATGTACTATACTTGAGCTCACAAAAATACCATTTTAAAAAACATGAATATACTTTTCACTACCTAGTATATACTGATTTGCACTGTGGCAACTGTCAGATGGAACTGTTCTTCTAGGGTGAGAGGGAGGGAGAGATTGACAGTGAGGTATGAAATTGAACTTTTTTTATATGATGGAATAGTTTTGATCGTGTAAAATCTAACTAAGTGTAATTGGCCTATATATTGAATAAATAAAATATTTTTACAGAGTTGGTGATACCCTCCCTGGCCCCGCAAGTCCCAATCCATGAACTAACCAAATAACTTTGCAGGTAAATGAAACAAAGGCCAAAATCAAGGTGAAATCAACTGACTTTAATGCCCTGAGCTGGTAAGAGGAAGTTAATAGGTACCTGTTTCCGTGCAAAACTTTCATCTGTGTCATTTGGTTTTGCCGATCTGCTGTTGAGTACGGGATTAAGATCTGTGTTAAACAAGCCTATGTGAATAAGCTAACATAATAGTTGCCCTCCGGACGTGAGCCTGCATCTATTTCTTTAATGACTCTTTTAGAGGTGGAGTGAGATGTCAAGAAATGGTTTTTAGAGAAGCAGTATCAGTTTTCCTAGCATTATTCTTGATCTTTTCAAAATTTATGTGTTCATTCATATTCAGCATGTAACCCGTGAATCCTTTTCTGAAGAAGTGCTAGTTAACCGGTTGTTCTCCATGCTTACTTTTCTCAAAATGTTTCTCCAGTAACACATCCCTGTAAAACTTCATCCTCTTTTCTTCAAGTCACTTCTCCATTATTTTGAAGATATTTTTTGAACTTTAATCCTGTCTCTTAATGCACTTGCTATCCATCTCCATTTCATATAGCATGAAAATTTGGTAAGAATTTTCGCTGACCCATCATCCTGAGAATCAGTGAAGTCATTGTAAAGAATTGGACCAAGACCAGGTTCCACTTTGGAACCTGCCCTTCCCAGTCTTCAGCATGTCCCTGCTATCTGACAGTGCAAAGTGCTCCGTTTGGGACTAGTCACCCGATCAGTTTTGTCTCTGTTAAGACCATTTCAGATAAGAAATGTCAAATTTGCTTCTAAGAATGTCATGTGAAACTATTCGAAGACGTGTCAAAGTTAAAATACATAGTTTCTGCTGCTTCCCCTTGAAGTGTACAGCTCACATTATCCTATCAGAGGAGTTAGCTTTGGTTTGCAATAATTTCTTCTTACCATATATATATCTCTCTCTATATATCTCATTTGCCATATAATGCCTGTCTTCCAGGTTCATGTAAGAAATCTGATAAATAAGAGCCAGTACTTCTAAGATGAAAATTTATCTGACCAGTCTGTAATTCCCCGATTGCTCTCTTTTCCCCTGATTTTTATATCTAATGTTTTTTCATTAATTCCTACCTTACTGCATTCACCCATGAGTTTTCAAATGCAGTTGCCAAAGATACTAAAATTGCTTTGAATTGTCTTATAAAATGCTAGATGAAGTTCTTCAGTCATTTTTTGAAAACATCTACTTTGTATGAGTACTCTGATTTCTTTTTCTCTGGCCTGGATTAGTCATCTTTGTTCTGGTGATGTTTTTAATGAAGCTTGATGAAGAAATAGATCTGAAAATTTAGCCTTTTTGATATCACTGATAACTCCACAGACTAGCAGGAAAACTTTTGTTACGTGTCTAAGACTATACAACTGTAGTCAAATTATTACTTCCTATTGCTGATACTTTTTACTAATGCAGTCTCTTGTGCCCTTTTTTTTTTTTTTTTGGTTTGGCCTTAAATGTTTATTGTGGTGTTTTGCACTCAGCCTTCTTAATTAAACTAAGTCTCCACTTTCTGAATGCCTTCTTTTTATGCTTGAGGTCAATCAAAACCACATGATTTGCCTAGTTCAGTCTTCTAGTACACTTACTGTTTTTTTAATCAGTCTGTCTAATTTTTTAATGGAACTGCAGATTTGGGTTCCTCCTTAGACTTTTCTCAAGTCAAATTATTGAAGACTGAAAGGCCATTGTTTTCATTTTATTCTTCTCATTCCTATCTTCCCTGAGAAATGTGAACTCTCATGCTGTAGTTGCTCTTTGCCAAAGTGCTTTTCACCTCCCATTCTCAGTCATTTCCTTTGTATTGGTTGTATTCAGAATTTGAAGAGCCTTTTACTACTTTCTTCACCTTCTAATAATGTTTACCAATGCATTCCAAGAACCTGAGGGACAATCTGGTGCCTCAGTGACTAGTAAAATGCAAAAAGAAAGGAACCAGGATTTTATTCGTACAGTCTGTTGCAGGTCTAGGAGCATATGTTCACTTTGCGTATTTATCACCTGTGGGAAATTTGCACCAGGTGTTAGTCCTAGGTGTGTACCACATGCCTGGGAGTGATGCAAGCAGACTTTTCTACAGATTTGTGTGCATGCACAGGAAGCATACTGCTTGGGGAGCTTTGAAAATATACATTTTTCTCTCTGGTACAGTAGGTATATTTTTGTCTGCCTTGCACGTGCAGCATTCCTGTGCACAGCTTCAACTTTTGGTTCCACTGGAGGGGAAACTGTGAGGAGTGCACCGGTGATGTGTTTCACTGTGTGCTGTGTGACTCCAAGAATAGAGGCAAGGCACATTTGCACCTGAAAGAATCTCTTCATGAGACCAAGCCACTAACCTAGATGTATCTCTGTGTCCTGCTGTGCTTTTCTCAAATCCCTAAGAAATTCAAGTTCTGTGCTTTGAGTTAGTCTGCTGGCTATTTAGAAGACTAATACAGCTCATTTTTAAGAGTCATATGAGCCATTTCACCAGCTAATTAAGTCTTAATTATGCATTAGAACATCTGGTTTGTTCTCCATTAAGCTTTGTGTGAGGTCTCCAAGCTGTTTTCCTAATGATCCTATGAGTAGCCATCTCTCTATCCTGTTTTGTGCAAAGCATGTTTTGTACATGTTTCTGTGTTTAATCATTACTGTGGAGTTTAGTCACTACTTTTTAAAAAAACAAACAAAAAAAACCAACAGAAATGTTTTAAAGCATTTAAAACATACCAGCAAAGCATGTTTTGTACATGTTTCTGTGTTTAATCATTACTGTGGAGTTTAGTCACTACTTTTTAAAAAAAAAAAACAAAAACAAACAGAAATGTTTTAAAGCATTTAAAGCATACCAGCAAGGTGCCGCTGCCACAAAGGTGGCAAATGGTATCATGAGGTGCATCAGCGGGTCAAGGGAGGTGATCCTTCCTCTCTACTCAGCACTGGTAAGACCACACCTGGAGACTGTCTCCAGTTCTGGGCTGCCCAGTACGAGAGACATGGAGCTACTGGAGGCAGTTCAGCAAAGGGCCACTAAGATGATTAAGGGACTGGAGAATCTCTTCTGTGAGGAAAAGGCTGAGCGAGCTGTGAGTCTTCAGCCGGGAGAAGAGAAGGCTCAGGGGTATCTTATCAAAATATATAAATACCTGAAGGGAGGGTGTAAAAAAGACAGAGCCAGGCTCTCTTCAGTGGTACCCAGTGCCATGGACCAGAGGTAATGGGCACAAACTGAAACACAGGAGGTGCCATCTGAACATCAGGAAACACTTTTACTGTGAGGGTGACCAGGTTGCCCAGAGGGTTTGTGGCGTGTCCCTCCTTGGAGATACTCAGAAGCTGTCTGGACATGGTCCTGGGCAGCTGATCTAGGTGGTTCTGCTTGAGCAGGGGGTTGGACCAGTTGACCTCCAGAGGATGTTCCAACCGCAACCATTCTGTAATTCTGTGAAATAAGGTAATGAACAGGAAAAGAAATCTATCTGTGGCTTCTGCCATCCTAGTGGACTGTGTCAACTGTTGAAGTACAGTCAGACTCCTGGAAATGTAACCATTTTGCCTGGACTCCTGTCCTGAGAATTTTTGGAGTGTTTCAGTGAGTGATTTGTGGCAGGTATCTGCAAATTCAATAGATTAATTTGTTTTATTATCATGGGATCATAAATGTTTGGACTGGCACTTGCTGGTCTGCTTGTACTGTGATTTATGCAAGGCTTACAACCTTTTTCTAAATCCTGTCGAAGAGAATTGTCCAAAAAAGAATTCTGGGCCATGCTACTGAGGGACCATGCTGCTATTGTACCCAACACTGCATATTTATTTAGCTTGTAGGACTGGCTCTGTGAATAGTACACTGATACATAGATGAAAAAGAACTTTTTGCAGCTTTCGATAGAGTTTTTGAGCTTTCTTGTGATACACGCAATGTTTGAAAGTATAATTCTGAAATTAATTTATACCAATTGGAGGTATAGAAAGAATAGTTTATAAAATTAACAAACCATCTAAAAATAAACTAATGCAGTAAATATTTAGCATGTAGTCTTGATGCTCAATAACTTTATCAGTTCACCAAAAGAAACACAGCTGAAGGCAATGCCTTTTCTTCTACCTGTGATTGCACTTCAGTAAATATTTGCAAGTGTTTTTAATGGTTATATCGGAAGAATTCTACTTTCTATCAGAAAATCAATTTTACTTATTTATGTTTGGAGAAACAATTTTGAATTTTATTAACAGTGTTTCCAGCTATATAGCTGGGGAAATTATTTACTGAAGACCTTAGTGATTTACTAAAGATCTAATATGCATGGAAGAATAACTGAGGCACAAAACCCATTAAATGTCAGTTATAAAAATATAAACAATCTGCTTGTGCATGTTGAGTTCTATCAATGTTAAGGAAAGCATTGTGTTCTACAGTTCAAGTTGTGTCATTTCTTTGAAGTTAGTCCAAGTTAAGGTCGCAGAAACGTAGGTGTCCATTTCCTGAAAACTGAAGAAGGACTTTCAGTTCTTTTCCTCACTTGACTTTCTTTCTCTGGTCTCCTGTCTTTGTGTAAATATTCTAGGCAACATCCTCAGTTGTTACAGTCTTACTTTCAGACTCTCTTCTTCCCTACTAGTTTATTTGGTATCTATAGTCTGATGTTCACTGAGTTTTGATTATTTGGGGTTACGTGTGATGTCAAGGATTCATGAGTGGTGTTCAAGTACTAACCATGTCCAGGGCTTCCGAGTACAATGAGCCCAGGAAGGCTCTGGGCAGTAGCTGCATGGGGGGAGGTAAATGGCTGTTGAAGACTTCCCTGACTAGCGGTGTGGCTAAAAGTGAATAGCATATTGTCAACTGTTGTCCGTGTTTTTAGGTAATGATCAACTAATAATGTTTGTTAAATACAAGAAGGAAGCAAAAAGCCATGAATACATTTATGGAATTAAATCTTCAGGGGGGAAAAAAGGTTTTTGGTTTTCTTGGTTGAATTTTTGTTTAAAAAAATAGTGTGACATTTGTTCTTCATGGAATATATATATACTTGCTGAATGTCTTCAATTATGTGCCAGTTTGTAGTACAGACAGGTAAGTGAACCACTATGACTACAAGACTAATTTCAGCTAGAAGCTGCAGAAACAAGAACATGACTTGGAAGGGGTTATTTGTCTTTGGGGATATTTGTTCTCTTCTACCAGGGAAAAAAAGTAAAACAGTAAATATCTCTTTCCACCACTTTACCTGTATTTATTGTCACATTTCTCTTTTCTTGTGTGCAGACTCATTTATGTCCCAGAGTTTCAGACTCTGCTTATCTTCCACCCACTGCTTTCTGAAACTACATTAATGTGTCTCAGCTGTCTTTGTTTCTGTCAAATCCATAACTAATGACAGAATGGTTCTTTAAAAATTAATCAGACTGTTTCTGGGGGAATGGAAGAGTGATCTGCATGTAATCACTTTATCCAGAGAGGAGAAAAATATTCAAACATGTAAATTCATAGTATGTAAAAAAAGCATAAGGCTTAGAAATGTGTGTGCTGCTATATTTTCTTAGAAGTTCCTGCAGCTCCTGAATTCATTCTCCAACGCATTTTTAAAATGGATTGCTACAAGTGAATCAAATGTGACTCATAAATCTGAAGGCATCTTGGGTGTAGTTATGTTAGAGTATTCAAAAATGTTTTTAAATTCAAATAATGAATTTCAAAGTGTTTATAAACTTATGTAGCATCATGACTTTCAAAATGAAATTTTCTCATTTTCTACTTTTCTTGGTCCCACTTACAGCTTTGAAAATTACGTATATATTTTCCTTTCTTACCAGCAAGCACCAGCTTGCTACTGGTAGGAAATAAATGAGTAGTTTATCTTGCATTACTTTTACTGCTTAATATACGTTACAATTTTTTAAACTGTTGCAATGGCCATGCTGATGCCTTTTCTTAAGAAAAATAAAAAAAGCTATATTTAATCCTAACTGACCAAGAAAAGAGTCTACAAATATTTAAGAAAAGATGAAGATGATGAATTTTATATTTATCCACATGAATTTCCACGACTTGGTTTTACATTATGGATTTGAGTGAAGTTATGGATCATCTGAAACAGTAGGTTATCTTGTCTGGATTATGTGGAAATCAGTTGTCGTTTCCCTGAAGGATATCTGTACCTTACAGAGTTTTTTTACTAAACTTTGGCAGAATTTGTTGTATATTAACCAAACATGAAAATACACTATTTTTGCATACTTTTGCAATGGTAATTTGTACAAACTTTATAAATTATAGAGGACTTTTTTTAATAGATGAATGCAATTAGGATTTATCAACATAAATCCATACATATATATAAAAATTAAAAGGTGATCCTTCCTCCCCAAAATCAAAAAGTGTAAATCAGTTCTACAAAACTGTCATTTTCAGGACTATGTGAAGACATTTGAGTGACAACTTTTAATCCATCAATAATATTCTCTGTAGGAACTATGAAGTAAACAGGATGGTTGTGGAACAATGCCTACTCAGGCAGCTTGACATCTGCATCCTAAAATTGTCAAATATGCCTCTCGGTGATTCTAACTGATCTCCTTTTTCCTATCAGACAAGATTCAGAAAAGTGCAGCCACAATTATTGCTTAACTGTTTATGAAGTCTCCAAGATGAAAAAGGCTTGTTGGGTTAGGTTTAGCACTAAAGCAGCACATTGGAAGAGATACTGTATTTCAATTGAAAATGAAGAATTAAATATTTGGTATTTGTGAGGTTGCTTGTTCAAAGGTTGGAAAATCCTTCTGGCTGAAAGCAGCAAGCTGGAATGGTTTTCCAGTATCTTCTGATCTGAACTGATTGGCATGTGTAAAACTGTGCAGAAGATTGCCATGCTTTAATCGGACAACTTGGTCCATGTTTCAGTGTATTGGACAGCTTACGGTAGAGCAGCAGAATATAAATTTAAGACTCTGTCATGTTATTTGTGCTTATAATGGTAAATCTTTTGAACAAAAAACAGATCCTCTGAAGTTGTCTTCGACTCTAGCATTTTGTTTTTGTATTAGTATGCGTGAATGCCTGTGAAAAAGAGCTGCAGCTGAAGGGGTGTGCTTTTGCTCATCACACACTAATCCTAATTTGGTCTTTCTTTGTCTCGCGAAATGCGGAGGGAATCTGAACTAAGGTTCTAATCATTTCTGATTGCACCCATTTTTTTTTTTTTCTCTCTCCAATTAAAAAAAGAATTACAATTTGCGTGACCTTCTTGAGGTAATAGTGAAGCAGAAGCTGTGTTGTCATGAAAGGACAAATCAGTCAGCTGAGTAAGCAGTGACCGATACAATATAGGAATAGGTAACTTAGATGAAAAAGTAGGAATCTGGAGGAGGAAAAAATAACTGGGGAGGTATTTATGTTTTGAGAATACTTTTTTTTTACAACTGAGAAAAAGGGCAATTTTTTAAAGTAAAGAAATGCACGTCTAGTTTAGATATAGAGTTTTGGAGTATGTCTGTTTGCCTACATTGTAATCTTAATGAAAAAGGGACTGCAGAGGAAAAACTCTGCACCAAAATTAAAGATTCAACTTATATCAGTTTTGGTCAAGAAACCTTTAAAATTTGAGGAGCCTAAAAAAAGAATATTGGTTACATTTTTATTTAGAACTCCCTTTGTTAAGCAGATGTAATTTTCGCCTATAGATATATAGTGTAATATTTACATAGTGTAAATATGAAGTTTCATGGAATGTACAAGATATAATTAAGCTCAGAGATAGTATGCTAAAAAATGTGCAAGAAAATGCTGCACAGTTTTAGTTCAGGATGTATGTTGTGTTTTAATCTTTACTGCTTTTTTCCATAGAGAACAAATTTGGTTTAAGCTGATTTAGAAAATGCTGCACTTCTACCTTGGTTAGAGCTTGAAGCCATAAAACTTTTCTGTAGTTTGACTGTAAGTCTTAAGAGTACCATTATTTTCAGAACAATTCTTTTACTGATTATAAACAAGCTAACTAACTTCCTTAGTGCTCTTTGTAGCTGGCATGGATTTTTTTACGTTTCTGTCAGGATAAGGAGTCTCCTGCATTCCTTAAAATAAGTTAACAATAAAATAAATACTTGAGACCAGATGGAAGTGGTCATTTAGATCTGATCTCCAAGCCTGGAGAAATAGTTGTCTATGAACTTTTTAATTTGCCATGCACTTCCAATGTTAGGCTGTTCTATGTTTGTTTTTCCATCAACTGTGTGCCGTGTTTGCACGTGCATGCTTCTTGCATAGCTCCATGAATGTCAGCCAGCACTTGAGGGCACTTCAGATTGTGTATCCACAAAAGGAATCTGTTTCCTGGGGAACCTGGTGGCTTTGCTTTTTTTACATTTAGGGTTCTTCTAATGTTTCTTTTTTCTTCTACAGTTCTTTCAGAGCTGTAGAAATACTTAGATGATCAGTTTTAGGAAACACAAGTAATGCGAGATTAAATTTTTATTAGTCAGTGCATGTGCTATTGTAGCTGCAAGAGACAACCATTGGAAGAAACAAATTTTCAGAGCGCTTGGCTCCATTGCTAATGAAACTTCACCTCTCCTTAGCATTTGATGAGTAACAAGGATTTTTTGAGGGATACCTGGGGAACGAGAACATAGTGGAATCTACTGACTGAAATCAAGCATGAGGAAGTGTAGGCAACTTTTTTGGAAATTTTTTGTTAAAATATAGATTTAATTTTTTTAACCTGAGGATGAGATGTTCTATAAAAATATACAAACTGAGATTGACCTTTACAAAAGTAGAAAACACAGTTAGGGCAGAGCTGTAAAACTGTCGACAGCTGGTTCTCTGTGCAACCTCTGTATCTGGAACCACTTATATGTTATGTCCTATTTTATTTGCAGTAGTAGAGCAGGAAATCACGTTTGTTGAGCTCACTGCACAAATACCTTGAAGTAGTGAATATCTAGTAGATCTAAAGTGATAGGTCCATGACAGCTGTTCCACTGGTAAAGAAAACATTTCCCATTTCTTTTTTCCTAACGAACAGAAGACGATCATAAATGTCTCTCTGAGCATAAAAAGAGGCATATCACATACCTCTGTACTAAACTAAACCAAAACTTGGAATGCACCCAGCAGAATATGTACATGTGTGAACTTTTGGGCTATAGCTGAACTGGGACTGAATAGTGAAGGAGGGTGTTGCCAACATGGAGTCGTATTCATTTGCTGCAAATTTTGAAGTGTATATGGTGAATGAGGCAGGACAAAAAGTGGAAAAAGAGCAGGAATAATGGCATAGTTTATAAAGTTGGATGCCATTTTGGAGGATTGTATTCATCCCCATACCTGCTGCTAAATTCCTTTGTGAAGCAAGGTAAGTAACTTTTCGGTAATAGTCCACCGTCACTTGTTGTGTATCCAGTCTCCAGCATAAGGAGCTTGCAGCTGCAACTACCCGAAGTGCTGAATGAACTGAACACCATGTTACCAAATACAGATTTAGTTTGGGTATAGAGAAGGAGCAAAAAGGAGGAAACTATTGTGGCTATCTTCTTGATTACCCTTCATCACTTATAACTTTCAGTGCTGTGAAAACCTTTTCTCCCACTGTTCCTTCCGTGGCTCCAGTGACAGCCCTTCATTATATTTTGTGACACAGTGGATATGCCACCTTCATTTCTGGATTTGCATTATATGTGTCAGCCACATGTACTGGGAAGTCCTTTGGAGGAAAAAACCCAACACCCAGATACGTGTAAGATCAAAGTGGGCATGGGCAACTACTTGCTGCTTACTCTTCCTTTGACTAAGTTCCTGATAATTCAAACAGACATAATCATATTTTTTATTTCGCATGGCTGTTGTCATAGTAATATTTTTTGGAAGATTAACATGCTATAGCAATAAGTATCATATGTAAGTAATTGAGAAAATTTATTCAAACATTACTTAAAAAAAAAAAAAAGCAGCATCTTAAAATAAGCTGCTCCAATACTGCTTCTGAACACCAAGGAGAAAACAACCTGTTCAGTTGCAGGCACAGAGTAATGGAGGGGTCAAAAGTAGTATGATTACAAGTGTAATGACTACCAGCATTATGGTCCTGCAAAGCGGATAAAGCTTTCGTAGGCAGCCTTAATTTTGGCATTTCTGAAGTTTAAAATGACTGGCTTTGCAAACTTAAATCTTTTTGTGTGTGTTCAGATGTGTAATGTACTAGTTCAAAAACATACAAAGGGAATGGAGATTATTTGTATTGGTGTCTGTGTGCTTTATCATTAGGCTTGGAAAACGTAAACTCTTCTTAAAGTTTTGCCAATTGACCTAATAAACTAGATAAATATGTTTAATGTTTCTGTTTTCATCCTGCAGCTTGTCATGTCATCACATTCAGTGTGATGACATGAGCGTATGTCACATGCCTTGTCATATATCATGAGTGACATATTGTATGTTTACAAAGTATCTATAAACACTTCACATTTAGAAAAATTCTCAGATACTGCTGTAATTAAATATTTTTGCCAAACTGGTTTTGGGTAAGTAGTTCAGGTGATGAAAGTTTCTGTTTTCCTGGGTCATTTGTTGAACAGTGTAGGAGAAGAAAATCACTGCCAGGACAAGGACTTTGCTATTAAGTCATATGGTTCTTATGAATTATAGTCTTTTTACATTAATCAGATTCATATTCATAAATGGTTCTAATTTGTACTCGGATCCTCTAATTCAAAAATATATCATATGCATTAGGTTTAAGAGCACTAATATCTTAAATGAATGCATTTTATATATGGGAGCAAATTATATATGGTAACTAATGCTAATGAGCAGCCGAGTAAATTGAATTCAACTGCATAATCTCACATCAAGTCCATTCATCTCTCTTCCAATCCAATGGTCTGGAACTTCATGGTGCAATCAACTTTACTTCTTCTAGGCAACTAAATGTGTTGTCCCTTCTGCAAATATGTGCAGGACTTGGAAGTTTCTTTTATTTGGATCCCCTGAGGCAAGTACTTTCTGTACAAGGCAGAAAGTTTGAAAAAGCACCTGCCTCATGAAGGACATAAAATGTGCATGCCATTACTGACATTCTTCTACTTAAAACAAAACAGCTGCAGCAGAAGTTCTATTTCCTTTCTCCTCAGTTGCCGTCACTTGATTTTGCTTAAGGGAGGAAAGTAGGAAACGGTTTGAAATAACCATAGCATTTGTAGCCCTGGTGGTGAACAATTAAGGGTTTTGTAATGGTTTTAAAATTTTATAAAATGATACTTTTTCTTCTGGTCCCCATACTGCACCAATCTGTGTCTTGGACATAAGAACTTCAGCATATCAAAAGTCTCATGAGCCAGACCAGTTGTTTGTCTAGTCGAGTACTCCTGTCTCCAGCAGTAGTAGTTAGGAGAAGCTCTCGAAGGAGGCAACTCAAGCCTGGCCCCTCTTATAAGCATATTTCCCATGACACCCCTAACTTCAAATCATTGATTAGGGATGTTAGAGGGCACATCCATTCTTTATTTTAGGATCTGTTTTGGACCTGTGGTCCATTTATTTGTCTAATGCCTTTTTCATCCTGTTGATACTTCTGCTTCCACGCTTTACTGCCATAAATTCCAGAAGATCCCTATAAACTATATAAAAAGAGCTTACAAATTTTCTGTAAGTCTGTGTACTCTGTTTAAGGAACCTGAGGCATTTCTTGCTAGAGTGCTACTTCCAGTTACAGGGAGAGGGTTGTCTATACTTGTCAGTTGGAATATGCCAAGAACTGTGTGTGTAAATCTCATTCTCTCATCAGGGATAGTTTTCTCATATCTTGTAGTCATCTTGAGTCTTCTATACTGTATTCTGAGAATACACCAAAAGGTTTTGGAACTATGGGCTTGAATAAAGTGAGTGGTGAATGAGGCCAAATCAATTGTTCTGGTACATTATAATAGTGCCTTGCACCCTCTTTCATGAGATCCTTGCAGCTATTAAACAGTCGTATGTACGGTTGTCTTGTGGGGAAGAATGCAGTCATGCTCTGCCTCATGATGGACACCACTGGTAGGGTAAGATGATGGTCATATATATCTGAGTATTAGATACTGCTTACTTTAAGTCTGCTTAGGTTGATTTAGTATGAGCTAGCTGGAGTGTGGACAGGTAATGAAGCATGGTTAAATTTTCTCAATCACATTTGATGCTGTAACTGATCCTTCAGTGTATTTTTAGTCCATCCCAATTGCAAAGTAAAACATGTTGTTTAAGCCATAATGCACACATTGATCATTTGGTTATCCATCAATCAAAATTCATCTGACTTGGGTTCTTTAGGCCTGAAATGAATATTGCAAGAATACTAGATTTTTCCATTTTTTTCAGGTAGCTTGAAAACCTCAATACTTGGGATGCCTCGCTGTGATAATGTATATAAAAGCCTCCTGTATATTTACTGTAATTGTTGCCTCAGAACAGAATATGAAAAGTCTCCATTCGTTTTTGGCTACCTGGGAGTATCTTGTCATACAGGAAAACAGCAGTTTCCAATTCACTATGTGTAATGACTTTTTTCTGAGATTATTTTAATATATTGAACTCGGTAATAAGTCTTACTTCACTTTGTATTTCCTCTGGCTGATTAATAGAAAAGGATATGTTTCTCTAAATTTTGGAGTTTTATTATGTGTCTCTTGAGCCATCCTAATTCAGAGGAAGAGGAAGAAATAGGTACATCTGAACATAAACACTAGCAAGCATTTGTGCTTTAAAATTATGTTTCGTAGTATATGTAAAGAACAGAGACTAAATTGTTCAGGAAGAAAATTTCAGGATGCAACAACAATTTGCAGCATTTCTTATATCCTGATGTATTTCAGGTTTGCATCACTTTTTTCAACTCATTTGATCATCTGTCAAAAAAAAGAGAGTGACTTGGAGAATAGCAGCTGTTTCAGATGGGGAAATAAAGGGAACGTCTCCTCTGCAGTAATGTAGAGATTTGCCTTCCGAAGGCCAGTGAGGATATTGTCTGCTCACAGGGTGGTAGGATGACTGTCCCTGTGGAATACTTCTCTCAAAGTGGCACTGAGCAGGCTGTCAGGAAGATTTTTATACATTTCTCTTTGTCCCCACCCCACAGAAAGACCACCGATGAGCACTGTGTCTTCCTTATCAGACTGAATACTCAGTGACATGTGCTTTACAAATATGGATCCGTAGCTGAAAAAAGACAATTTGACAGATTTTTTTTTTGTTTGTTTTCAGCTGCTTAACTAATTGCTATGTGTGTGAAAACCAGTAAGTGGAAAACAGACCATGTGAACTTTCATTATAATGAAATATAAAACCCTACCCAAACACTGGTTTAAAAAAAAAAAGAGTAGCAAAAAATTAATGGCTTTATCTACAGATAGAGTGGTATTTGTTTTTTCATTTTGTAGATTACTTTCTTACTTCATATATTTAATGTAGAATTAGTGCCATATGATGACCTTTCAACTTTTGAATCACTATTTGCTTGAAAAGTAATTGTTCTTAAAAAGGTTGGCTGCGTAGCAACAAGGCATTATAACATGAAGTTATTGTATCTTTTGTTGTCTTTTTTTGTCTATTGGGATCAAAACATACACTATTTTATATTGAATCTTTAAAAAAATGTTTTGGCTCCTGATTTTTTTTTTCCTTTGCTTTGGTAAAAAGTATTTGTTTCATATGTTTTAGGAAACTGCTTAGGAAATTCCCTGAACTGTTTTCTAAAGATTTCATTTTAATGAAGAAAGAAATATACACATACTTGTTTTATGTGTGTATGGATAATGTGTTTAAAAGTGTGTCGAAAACTTGTAAAAATTTTAAGACATAAGCCATTCTGTCATAAGTCTTTGATCTCTGTGTTTTGTCATACTGCTATAGATAGAACTGACCTTATATATGGATTGCGGTGTGAAACGTGATGTGCAAGTGCTGACATTAAGTTACTGTTACTTTCAGTATTTTGTCTCTGTTGTGAAGGTTTTACTGCTTGACACTTTCATGTACGTGATTGAGTCATTACATCACTTTGGCTTTTATTTTTCACCTTTGGAAAGGACAAGTATATTTCACTCTTTCTACAACTGTGTGCTTTGAGATCAGTGGGCAAAGCTTACAGAAGTGCTACGGGTAATAGTAGTAATATTTAACTACTTTAAAACTTTATTTCTATTCAGAATAAGAATAGGTGATAAAGTGTGTAGAAGAAAGTAATGCTATGAGGGCAAAGCTTATTTGTGGGAAACGCCAGTTTTAAAGATGTAAATTTAATCGTTGCTATAGGAATACAATTAATTTGTTTTATTGTGGTGCTTTTCAGGAAAAGAAAATTTATTTTTAATTTTATTTCGTATCAGTTCCCAAATCATAAAAGGGAAAGACTGCTGCTTTAAACATTTCTATACTGTAAGGAAGGGACATTTCTGTTTCGATTTTAGAATGCTAACACATATCTGTGTGCTACTGTGTCTCTATTGTTGTAGGTTATATACCTGACATATTGCATTCACAGCTTTTTCAGTGACGCACATTTAGTGTTCATGTAAATTCAACGAGGGGCCAATGTCACTGTTTCTGCTAGTTTCATATGGTGTATTGCTAAGCAACATGGGTATGAACGAGAGTGTTTGCTTTTATTTCATCCATTTCCAGTCTCCTTCCAGCCCCTCTCTTCCCTAAAAAGTGACACAAGTTTGAAAGGTGAGTATTAGCTTGTCAGGCAAAACAGTATTTTTAGTTCATACCCTATGATTGATGGAAGATATAGTAGGTAGTGAGGATTTCAGATTTTCTTCAGTTTCATTACTTAAATATTGATGACATTCCTAGAAACTTTTTTTTCTTGCAGATGCTTTTTAAAAATTTTTTTAAGCAATGATTTGATACTATTTTTTCACACCTCCTGGGCCATATTCACCTTGGAAAATAGTTTTGGAATACTGTTTTTCTCATGTACACATCTATTATACTGTACGTATACAAGGTATGGGTAAATTACGGATCTGAGTATCCATTTCAGATATTGCTGAAGACTCATCATGCTGTCTAGATTCCTGAAGTGAAAAAGTATGATGATAGCACATTATACAAATGTATATACATGTATATATATGAGAGAAAGACAGAGACAGGAGGGCGACTTTCTTACATTCATATATAGCAAGCCAAATTGTCATGTAAATTCTGAGGAGAAATAGGAAAAGGATAAGGCACCAAGTTCCTTAGCGTCTTGAAGTCCTAGTCTCTTAATGAATTTAAGCAAAAGAGTTACTGTGTCAATACAAGAACTTCTCTATTGACTTCCTTAAGCTTAAATACATGAAATAAATATGGGAGGTCATTTTTATCTCTGATCCACATGGATCGTCTTAGTTCAATGAAGGTATAAGAATAGCAGTCTATTTTGGGGAGGTACTTTAATGGACATGCCAAACCTTGAAGAGAACCTTAATAGTCAACCGAGTTTGTGTGGAAAAATGAAAGCAAAAGGCATGTTTTCTTGCTTGAACGACCACTAATGCCAAAACTCAGGAAGGACGTATGTATTATAGTCAAAGAGCTTTTATTAAATTCAGTTTTATTTTTCAGACAATAGTGTTTCTTTTTCAATATTAATTTTAATTCTACAGTGCAAACTTTCCTCTCTATGAAAAGATTTTCCAAGATGTTTCACTGGATTTTGTTTGTTTGGTTTTTTGGTTTTTTGTTTTTTGTTTGTTTGGTTTGTTTGTTTGTTTGTTTGTTTGTTTAAATACTGTGGGGACTTCCCAAATTCTGCTTATGTTTTGCTAGGTTTTTATGTAATGGTGTGTTGTGGATACCTTGTCTTTTCTACTTTTCTAGAAGGAATAGTCTGAGAAATTTGGAAATGAGCCATCATTGCTTGTCCTGCTAGATTTGGACTAAGAGCAATTGAGTATAGAGTTTACTGATAGGTTACCTTGTAAATATAGTGCATTTTAAATCTCTTACTCAAAATCTGAATTGCTTTCTCAGATTTTACCATGAAAATTACAAAATTTGAATTCTGTAAAATACTTTTATGTTTGATATTATCATTTGCAAATAACATGTAGCTAAAGGTGATCTGTAGTAAATTTATTTATTTTTCTTTTTTTTTTTTGCTTACATTGGCAAACTGATGGTAACCTTATTCCTGTGCTTCCTTTCCTTTTTTGTGGAGAAAAAGAATGTCTTTCCCAGAATGTTTGATTACACAAAGGTGAACTCCATTATTTTTCTCATTTGATATTCATCAATTTGCATATTAATGTTTTCGGTGGAAACTAAATATGCTAATTTCACAGCTTCTTAGGAGATACCTTAATCATGAGGATATTTGTATGTTTAAGAAGAAATGAGGTAAACTGCAGCATTGGTTCATAAAATTATACTACAGGCCAACCTGAAGATCATCTCCGTAGGGAATATAAGTAGCTGCCACTGAAGTTGAAGTTAACCCATAAATTAAGAGATTTGTATTTTGAGTTGGTTGATCCCTCTGCATTTTACCCCTGGTTTATGTAAACAGTCAAGCAAATGTTCAATCAGCAAGTTAGTCAGCAGGTCTTCCAATCTTTTTGTATGTGTTCTTTAAAATTGTGTTTGTACACATTAAATATAGATAGCCTCTTTACCTTCAATTATGATCAGATGGATAAGGACTTAAATGCTTTTGTCTGTTGTAACATGTCATTAGTGTGATGAAAGCCAAGAATCACTGTTGTAGAATCAAGATGCATAGGAAAAACTAAAAAGGTGTTCTTAAGACTTTCAAAACTATAGTTGCTCTTCTGAGGCTACTTTAATTTTTTTTTCTTAGTGTAGAGTTAATTCCTTCCATGTCTGCAGAGATCATATTGTAATGTCAAGTTGCAATAAGCTAAAATACATATAAATGGTGCTACAATTAACAGGCTTTCTATCCCGATAGAGTAGAAATGTAGCACTGTAAGCAGATCATCTTACAGTTGGGGGGGGATACGCAAGAGAGAGACCTGAAATAATCTAGGCTTTTCTGCATAGTGATGGGGGGAAGTAAGTTTAAGAACAGTGCAATTTGGAGTACCTGAGTTAGGATTTGCCCTAATGGCCTGTATGACCTCTAAAGTCAACTTCCTGGGCTGGTGGTGGGGCTGAGTTGTATCAAATGACAAGGAACTCTTACGTATATTGAGAATTTATCAATAAATATTAGATCATAGAGCAGTTTAGTTTGTATTGCTTGCAGAAGATTATTTATAGCACTTGCTGGATGTCATTTGTACCCCATTATCATTGTATTTAAACTTCATTAATATGTCTTCTCACTTAATTTTTTTTATACTGTATGGTACATGCTGAATAATTATGTCTGTAAGTTCATGCAGTTTAGAGCTTAGTCATTACATTTCATAGTCAAATTTTACAATTGTCATCCAAATGTCCTCATGTAAATGAGATATGCATCTCATGAGGCTGTCTCAGTGAGCAAAATTTAAATAAAAGGCATGTCATCTTGTCATTATGAACTTTGTGCAGAGATTTTTCGCTTCATCTCTATTTCAGTGTTAACCCAGTTCTTCATAGTAATTTCAGTAATATTGTTGCTTAAAATGAATAAAACATAACTTAGACTTTTTTTCTTAAAAAAAGCCCAAGAACCTTAAAACAACCTACTTGTATTGTTGTTGTTACGATAATAGTGCTTAAAAATAGTTGAACCTTGACTAGGCTGATGTCTGGAAATTAGTATTTTGGTGCCCCTCAAATGGCATCTGTTTCAAATGTTGCACAAAGACATTACCAAGACAGATTGATTTCATATGTTCTCTTGGAGTTAAATTAATATTTTAAAAATACATTTCCTAAATAGTTTCTTAACAGGAATAATTTAAATTTTCAGTAGTTAATTTGATGAGGTGAATTTTTCCAGAACAGATTTCAATCAAGACTAAGTAAAATGAATACTTTTAAAAAAACATATTCAGCAGAAGTACAGTTTGCGACATACACTGTTTCAAGCAATTTCTATGAACGGATCTAAGATAGATTTTTATTCCCTAATCATATGTTTAGAGGATTGGCTATTTAGCTTTAGATTTTTAGCTTTCCAGATGCTCAAACAGTGCACTTTTAAGTACAGTATCCATAGATTATCCTCAGAATGCTGTAGATTAACTATTTTAAGACTTGAATTGTGAATAAAAACTGGAGAAAAAGCAACAGCAGTTGCAAATATGTAGTCTCAGTTATCTCATTTAAAAAGTATTTACAAGTGAAAGAGACAAAGTAGACAATGTCTGCATGTAACACTGTTACTTCATTAATATTTTATATACATATGTGTGTGTCTATAAAGAAAAGCTTTATGTGAATTCTGTCAACAACAAAGAGTATCTAAATCAGAGCCCTTTTTTGTTGTTTTATTTCACTAGGAGGGCAGTACAAGTTGTTATCACCAAGGACTGATTAGCAAATTTTGGACAATAATGAACATAGTTAAATTTTAAGTAGAACTTCCTTCTGTTTGCTTAGATACTCAAAATTTTAGTTTTGGCAGATAGGTTGCTTCACTGCCAATTGGAACAGTATTTTTAATTTGCTTTAATTTAGTAATTGTAACTCTGAAAAAATATCTCTTTATTGAATAATTTGTAACATGTAATTGTTAGTCTTTAAAAATAAGGATAAAATATGTTTATTGTAATTTCAAATAATTGCCTTAAAATGTTTTTCTTATTAGCAAACAGTACTTGCTGGAGCTATGTCTTGTTGCATTACCTGATTTAGCTAACTTAAAGCAAACCAAGTTTGAAGCTGTGTGCTTTTCTTCAAATGTGTATGTTGAAGAAATACTTCAGGTTATTAAGTGGCTTTTCTGATGAAAGGCATTTGCCTCCAACCAAATAAGTTGCACAGATACTGTAATGAGAAATCAATAAAGAGTTCTAATAAGTTAAAGCTAACCCAAACCAGGTTTTTAATGGCTTATGTCTGAGTTGCTGACAGTCCAAAGTGATATTGACCTTACGCTCATTGTAGGAGCTGTCTGTACTTATACTTTTAAAAAACATAAAAATATTTTTAAAAATCAAGAATGACAGGCCATTCAGTAATGGTTTAATTTTCCAACTTACTTTGGTTTAATAAAAATTGTATCTCAGCGAACCTCTTTTCCATCATATGTGGTCAAAAGAGTCTGTATATATTATTACATCCTTGCTGACTACAAATAGATTTTGGGTTCCTGCAGAATATGGTGGTTCCAGTACATTTCAAATTGATGGAGGACAGCTTCAGAGCAGACTTGCAGGCAGAAAAGAACCAGTCTATGTAAACCCGAAAGAGTCAAGTAACATGTTATATTAAAATTTTATCCTTCTCTAGTGACAAAGAAAATGTGAAAAATTGCTTTATTTGTTCATTTGCTTTAACTGATCATGTGATTTCAAAATCATTATCGGTTGCTTGTTAGCAGTACTGACAATGTTTTGTGTATGTTCTTTTATTTCCTTTTTCTGATGGCCAGACTCTGTCATAGAGTCATAGAACAGCCCAGGCTGGAAGGGACCTTGAAAGATCATCTGGTCCAACCTTTTGTGGGAAAGGGAGCCTAGATGAGATTATCTAGCACTCTGTCCAGTCACGTCTCGAAAAACTCCGGTGATGGGGACTCTACCATGTCCCTGGGGAGGTTGTTGCAGTGATTGATTGCTCTCACTGTAGAAAGCACTTATACTGATGTGGAACCCTTTCCCAGTGCAACTTGTGCTTGTTGCCCCTTGTCTTTTCCGTATGGCCCCTTGTGAAGAGGGAGCCTCTGCCCTCTTTGAGGTCACTGGAGAGTACTTATATATGAGTATGAAATGGTTAGTATTGTTAACATTTTTGCCTGTATTGGTTTGGAGAATTTTCACCTAAGTATCTGGAACACTGCAAAATATTAAAAAAAAATTAAAATCTCTAAACAAAAACAAACAAACAAAAAAGGTGACTAAGACATTTTTTGCACTGCTTCAAATTTAGGATTATGTAGTATCAGCATCCTGAAAACTAAACTTCACTGTTTGTTCAGCAGTCCAGCATTTTCTTGACTGCAGTTATTGGAACCGACGATACAGATACATCAGATTTGTATTGTCAACCTATAAACCAAGTGTCTTAACTTGCAGTAGTTACAGGCTTCTGATGGCTGTAACTTCTCATCCAGCACAGAGCATGAGTTAAATGCACAGAGGAATTGGAGGCAGTGAAGTGTCAGTGAACCACTGATACCCATCTGAAGAACATTTAAAAAAACCAAACTACACCACCACCCCCTCCGGCGGTGTTATTTTTTACATACCCCACATTTCCCTAATATGAAAACATTTTTTGCTCTGTTATTTGCGTAGAATGACACTGTAACCACTGCTGGGAATATACCACCATTCTTGCTGCAGATAACTCACTTAAAATGCACATGGATTGATTAAACCACTGAAGTGCCTTGAGCGCTGACTTCCAACTGTGCGTGTTCTGATTGCTGCTGGCAGTGTACGCTGGGAAGTTCGCTCATGGAGGAAAGGCAGACATTTGGTATTGCACCACTCAATACTAATTGTGTAACAAAAATGGTAATGGAGAAAAACGTGCTTAATGTTCTCAGGTGCGAATGGGCTTTTGAAGAAAAAGGAAAAACCTGGCATTGCTGCGTAGTTAATAGTGCAGATGTTCAATTTTCGTATACTTTGTGTATAAACGCTAGCTATATAACTAGTAACACAAACTAGCCAGCTTACTGAATCCTGTTGTCAAGGCTAAATTTTTCCTTGGTTTTGCCTACTAAGGGTAATTTTTTGTAAGATCTTGTAAGATTTTTTTTTTTTACTAGAATGATCTTATTTACACTCTTATTTGTTTCTAAAGGAGGAGCACTAGTTATTTTAAAAATTAATTATTACAATAAAATTGGAAATTACGGAAGGAATCCTGTTACAGATTATAATATTTTCCTATTGAGGTGCAAACTGTGGCTGGTATTTAAGTTGGATGGATGACTGTCAATAAATGATACCAGATCTCATTCTTAAACTTACAGGAGTAAAAAGACAGTGTTAATAAAGCCACTGTGTTAGCTGTTGAAGTTACTAAATTTGATCTGCTGCTGGCTGAGTTCTTAATCTCGAGTGTAATGAACACTTTGCGTTAAACAACTCTGCATTATTTATTCAAACCTTTCATCCAGAAAACTAGATCACTTTCAGTGCTGATGGGAGAACAGTGACTGTGAGTATAATGCATGAGCTAGATGTTGGTAGATGTAGAGTCAAGAAATTATCAGTCCTTAAATATACAAAGAATTGTATTCACTGAGTTGGTTTTCAGCACTGGTTCACAGTTACTGATTACAAGTATGGACATTTTGTATAAATATGGATTATGACACTAAATTGGTGTGAGTTGTGGATGGAAAAGAAAGAGTAGTTCTTTATTCTACAGTATGTTTCTTTATGTTTATAGATGTGGCTTGCTTCCAGTTCAGAATTTTCTGGCTTCTGATTTTTTTTTATAATGCATACATATTTCAGATTTTACACTGCAAAGAGAAATTCTATGTGAACTGAATAGGCTTTTTTCTTTAAGAAAATCTATTTAAGTCACCATTTTGAAATGGGAAAGATTTCTCACCAGCATTGGGTTTGATTTTTCATTTAAATAAAGTTCTCAATGTTATTACTGAATGAATAGTAAACTTACAATCTAAAACCTGGTAAGTATTCCATGACGATTTTTACTTATACATGTATTTAACATTGAAGTAAAAATAATTAAAATTAGTGTTTATGTTCAATTCAAGAACTGTTTTGCCAACCCTCTTGTTAGCAAATGACTGGCAGTAGAGTTCAGCTTTCTTTATTAGCTCTTAAGGAAATTAGGTTGCAAAAGAAGTTACAAATGAGAACAAAACCTCAAATCACTCCTATCATATTCATAATGGCTTAAAATTCTTGTACCTAAAAATGAGTTTGAGACTAGCAGGACAAAAATTGGTTGCCTGATTAGTAGATGAACTTGCTGGAGGAGATCAGCACTTAATGTTTCTAGTAGGCCTTAAAACTGCAGAATGAAAGATGGCTCTGATTTCACTAAAGCTTTGCTATCATACCTTTCAACTTTTGAGCCTGCCAGTGTGTGTGATAGAAGCCATCAAAATGTGTGAAAAATGACCCAAAAGCAGAACTGTTATTTGCAGTTATCAATACAAACTGTTATTGTGCCATAATCGACAGATGGTTTTTCACTCTAATATCTGTTTTTAAGGATATTTTTACACTGATTTAGACAGAGTTGTGTTGTGGGTTTTTCTGGTAGGTTTTTTTTGTGTTTTTTTTTTTTTTTTTTAAGTGAAAACAAAAAGCCAGGAATTAATGGTGCTCAACAAGGAGGAATTGCACTGTAGAAAAACTGGGGGAATATAGTAACAAATCAAAATTTGTTATTTGAGTTGGGGAGCACTAGGACCAAACATGAGCTCTCAAACATTATGAAAGTGTGCTGATGAGTAGGTGTTGGCTGTTTTGGTGTGAAATATATTTTTCTTTCTGTAAAACTCTAAGATCTGAGGTTTATTCTGCTGCAGAGAGAGAGAATACTTGAGAATTCATAAAGCTGGATAGGGTGAAAACTGATTTCTTTCTAGCTTCTTTGGAGAGCTCATTTGGCTAGAGTAGTGACAAAGTCTGCTGTTAAAATGACTTCACCCAGTTCCTCCCTCCTGCCCAGTCATTCGCTTGGAGTGAATTAATGTTGATAGTAATTGTAGCTCTGCCTGAACACTGGCATTAAAATTAACGTGTTCTTAGGAAGTTCTTGTTTCTGTACAGGTCACGTCTGGTTTTCCTTAGGTGTGTGACTTCATGACTAGTGTCTGGACCAAGCATAGATTTCTTTCTAATTTGATATAACCTCCACCTGATGTTTCTCAAAACATTAAACTGTGTATTTTTAAACTAAATTAGATTTTCTTGATTTAAAATCAACAGGTTACAGTTCCTTGCTTGAGAACAGCAGTAGCCAGATATTTGCAGTATAGAGAAAGATCTGCAGTTAATAGGAAGCTGTATGTTAAGGTAGCGTGGCCCTGTTATTAAAACTGTTGTGTTTCAGTGGAGTATGTTGTTATTTGGGAAACTGTATTAAAAACTGTACTAATTGCAATTATGTTATGTTACAAAAAGTTTTGTGACTTTTATTGTGCTCCTAATAGATGATCTCCCTTCCAACACATGCCTTAACTGTTGCTGGATAAGAGGTTAACATAAGCGGTACAACAATGTTTCTGCAATACAGTAATATTTCTGCAGATGCTTTTCTTTTGTTAATCTATGAGAAGAATTTGCCTGGCTGACTTTGAAGCATCTTCGATCTAACTATCAGCAAGGCTTCCTTCTAGTGATTAGTTCTGCAAAGTGGAAATGCAGGAAGCTATGTTGGCTGCGGAAGCTGTGGTGCTGCTGCAGCTCTCGTTGGTGAAATGGGGGTGAGATTAAAGAGCCTAGTGATAGTATGAGGACCTACCTGCATCGGGAGCTCGGTAGTTCCACCTGCCAAAGGCTTTTCATGGAGAACAGAAGAAAATTGATCTCAAGAGACACTGAGTGAGGTAAAATAATAGAAAACCGGTCAGAGAGGGAAACTGAAAGAAAGCTGAAAAGTAGAAGCAGAAAGGAAGAGAATTGTGTAAGATGAGAATAAGATGGTAAGAAGTGTTAAGCTGGTGTACAAATACATGAAGTACAAACAAATTAAAAGATCTGAAAATAAATGTTTCATTTTTGTTTGGGAAACAAGCCGTATTAGGTGTTGGGGGGGTGACTTCAGAGGTAGAGGTACATTAAGAGGCATGAAGGCAAACCATTGGGATGGAAATAGTGATGTCTCCCTTTCCTTCCATACTCCACATACTCCCAACTCTCTTTTTTTGTAATGTGGCCTTCTTGGATAATTACTGGTCCAAAGTTGTTTATATGTAAATCTCTCCTCAGGCACGGCTGTGTGCCAGTACAACCATTTCTGGAATTAGAAAGTGTAGGAAGCTAATTTCTGAATACATTCATTCATCTGTCCATATTTTAAGTCTAGACATTTGCTTACTCCCAGTAGGTTTTAGGGGATTTCCTCAGCATTTGCTGAAGGTAAATGTTAAGAGTGTATTGGTGGTAAGTGCATGGAACACATTCATAGCACCCACCATTAGGCACTACATTGAATTTGTTACACACAGCTTTGCCTGAAATTAAATAGATAACTGTCACTAAAAAAACGTTTAATGTTTTTTTTAATATATATATATATATATACACACACACATATATATTTATTCTCTTTATATTTTTATTGCCTTTAAACCATTGAAGAGTTAATACTTGGGGCTGTCACAGGAGGTTGCATTGTCTCCTGTCTGTTGCTATAAATATTTCTGTCATAATCTTAACGACAATCTGAAGTGATACAAGATTTGCCAGTTTGCAAGAGTATTCTCAGAGCTTCAGCTATGGGCTAGCGATGAGTTTGCAATTAAAAGAAAGAAGAACGACCTCCAGAATAGCTTGCTTATGATCCTATACCACTTCTGCCCTTGCGTGCATGGATGTTTTTGTACCGCGGGTTGGGGTTTTTTTCTTCTCTGTTTTATATACCTGATAGGGAACTACTGGAGCTGTTGTACAGGGATTTAAAAAGTGATAAAAGCAAAAGTCAGATTTGTCAGTGCTTTATGTAAACCAGAGTTTTAATATGACGAGCAGCAACACCTGGCCATTAGGCATGAATATTCAGCTGCTGAGAGCTTCAGCACGAAGTACGAATGTGGGCATTCCTCCCCACTGCCCTTTCCTGTAGTGATTCCCTGTAACTTATTTACTTTATTAAAGACACCAACTCTAATCTGACAGCATTTGCAATCTGCCAAAGTGTAAAACTGTCACAAGATAAATTTACATTTATAGCAGAATCTGCATAGCTGTACAGGAGGTGAAAATACGTCGATATAAACCTATGTCAGTGAAGATGGGATTTTGTGTACAAAATCTGGCAAAACGGTTTATCAAATTTTGGGCTGTCCTTGTTGCCGGATGAGAAATTGAAGACTTTGAGGAAACACATGACAAAATTTTGAGTCAGTTTATTATAGGACAAAGTAGAGGCAGTAAGCTAGCCACTCACACGTTGAAAGCGTACAGTAAATTGTTATTAATCGTTGCCTAGAGCATGTTGCTGAATTGTCATTCTCTTTCGGAGGCTTGCTATATTTTTTTCATGGTGGACCCTGCTTTTCTTCCAAGCTTTGACTTTATTTTAAAGCTTCGCTGTCTTGCTGTAATTTTTGAGACACTTGAAAAAGAAGAAAAGACAAGCAAGTGAAAAATCCCAAACAATTTTATAAAATATGAAGATCAGATTTGTGGTTTAGGGGTTTGGTTGGTTGGTTTGGTTTGGTTGGGGGGGGGGCGGTACTTTTAGGTATGTTCAGTTTGGTTTTTTTTTTTTCTGATACTTTCACTAAAGATGAAACATGGATTTTTGTCACATGCAGTAATAAATGAGTTAAATAGTTCATAATACATGTGCTTCAAAATAAAGATTAATGCGATAAGCTCTTTGTATTCCAGAGTATTTTGTAAAATAATGTCTTGGGACAAAAAGGTTGAAACAAGTGCAGTGTTGTGCCCCTTTTGCATTGTAGGAGTTAAAGTAAGAGCAACTTCCATGACATGGCAAATCTCAGGCAGTTTATTATATTTCCAGCTGTTTGTTATTTGCTCTGTGTGGACTTTTGCTGCTTGCAGATCAGCAAAGATGGAAGAGCTGTGCTCTGGGTTTTAGTGCTGCTTCTCTATGCTTGCATTTGGAAAAGTGCTATCCTTCAATATTATTTTATATCCTCCTGAAATATTCCAGTGATTCTCATAATATGGGTTAGTATCATGAAGATAACTGAAATGTAAGCCTCTGGAAACTCAGAAATAAAACATAATGGTACCTATTGCACGAACATATATTCGTCTTTGGAATAGAGTGCAGGAACTGCTTGGGAAAACATTTAGTTGGTCAAGGCACATAGTAGTAGTCCTGGGGGATCCCAGCAGGGAGGAAGATGTGGGCATGACTGAATAATGTAAGCTATGAAGATGAAGCTGTTCTGGTAAACTGTATTACAATGCATCATATGATGCTAAATCAGCACAGAGCAGCTCAGTTGTTAATGAATTGGTAATGGACTAGTAAGAAGGAAAACGTTGAGGAAGGTGGAAGTAGTGGCCTGACGTTGCAGGCCAGAAAATGGAAGATGAGATACAGGTTTCCTCTCGCATACTTAAAATTATTGTGAATGCTGTGCAATAAAATGCTTCAGATATTATAATACAGAGCACGTCTGTGAATCCTTCATCTGGTAACGTTAACAAGTATGAACCGAATATTGTACTGTAGGGCCATAAATCCAAATCCATTGTGGTAAATTATCCTGGGTGAGGGACTAAAACATGGGAAATACGTTGCATTTAAAAAGGTCTCATGATGCTAACTTTGTGAAAATTGCAGCTAACAAAATCATAATTAGTTGCTAAGATTACTGTTTCTGTTAAAAGATGTTTAATTCACCATCAATTTTTTGTCAACGTACAGCTGGTTTTGCTAGATAGGACTGTGAGTCTTTGCAGAAGGTACTGTGTTGGGAAACTGAAACTTTGGAAAATAGGAGATAAAGTATTAACCATTGTGCTGACGATGGATGCGTGGTCAAACCCTTAATTTACCCACAGTTAGCTTAGAAGGTTGAAATAAATGTGCTTTGTCTTGTAACGAGAATTTATGTAAATTTGTTCCAGACTTACTAATGAAGTACCACTTGAAATTAATGATTGTTTTATGCCTAGGGCATATTTATGGTTTTTTCCTTTTTGTTGTGGCAGGGGATAGTCCAATGTGAATATTTATTAAAACTTTTCAAGTTACTTAACATTTTATGCAGTGGTTCTTTATTTACTGTCTTTTAACAATTTGTTTTTCTCTTCTCAGTTTTAGAACAGGGTTGCAAGAAAAGATTTTTGTTATGACACTAAAACTGTTTGAGCAACAACTTTAAAACCATGGGCCCCAGAAAAAATAGTGTGGGATTTCGGTTTGTTGTTTTGGGGTTTTTTGTGTGTGTGTTCTGTTTTGTGTTTTGGAATTTTTTTTTTTTTGTGTTGTATGTGGGGTTTTTTTGTTGTTATTACTGTTTTTTAAGATTTATAGATTACATATGTAATTTTTTGGAGTAGATTTTTGGTTCTTTGGGGTTATTTGTTTGTTGTTTTTTGTGGTTTTTGTTGTTTGTTTTTTGTTTTTTTTCAGAAGCCTCTGATGTCAGACCATGGGCCTTAAACATCTGTGGGTTTTGATATATGCCTAGATAATATGTCATTTATTCACACTTTTGAGTTAACAGTATTTAACTTCTCCATTTGCAGTTTGACCCAATGCATTGCTCATGGGGATTGTGAGTGTACATTCTTCAGCTGTACTCTGTCTTTGTATGAAAACCTCGGAAATTGCTTCTGATTTTTCCATAACAGGTATCTAAGGAGTGGGGTGACTGTTTAATAAACATGAAAATTTAGGCAAGTTCTAGATTTAGTAGTGTAATATACTTATCACGATAGTGTAGTTTTGTCAAGACTGCTGCAGAGACAAGTTATATTTTAATCTCTGTCCATCACTTTGGAATAAAGATTTTTCTGATATTTTTAATGACTTGATTTTGTTAGAATACTAGGTTAAAAGTTGTAAGGAAGGAATACAGTGGGAAAGGTTACAGGGGGAGTTAGTCTATGTAATGCATAATTTGTGTTAGACATTTGTCAGACCGTTGAGAGGGGATTCAGTAAGTGAAGGAAATCAGAATTTTTTTTTTTTTTCCTGTCCAGAGTACAGAGTATTTACATTGTGTAACCCATATATTCAGCTTTAAAAGCTTGTGTTTTGAAAGTCCATGTTTTCTTCTATTGGCTAATAGAACTGACTTTATTTTTCCAAGCTGTTTTATGCTGTTTTGAGACTTAAAATCTTTTTTGCAGCTGAGCTGTATAATATATATCATTGACACAAAAAAAAGGTGCAACAACTGCATTCCCCAGCTACCAATGCAAACAGAAGTGTTATAATGGAACAACGACCTAGAGTGAAATGTAATATTATGCAAATATGTCATTGTCTTGTCTTAACAAAATGCATGTTAAAAAGGTGCTAATTTTTTAGTTTAAAATTCTTTGAATGTAGGGTAATATGTGGTTTTACTGCACTGTTTTTGGACCAGGTGGTCCAACTGGTAATTCTGAGGGTATGTCAGTACCATCGTGCTTGGTGCAGGAGGTTGTACTAGATGAGCTCGAAAGGTCCCTTCCAACCTGAATGGTTCTGTGTTGATGTGTTCCAGGATTCATGCCATCGTCCTTACTCACAGACTGTTAATGCTATGTGTTGTAAATACTTCCCATAGGAAGGCATGTGGAGAATAGAGTTCTATAGATAGAGTTTCATCTCTAGATGAAGCATGGACATGATCCTGCCTATATCAGATGCACTCTGAATAGTCCAGTCCCAGCAAGCCTCACAGCTTAGTGTTCTCTTGTCATATCTCAGTCATGCTGTTAAAAGATGCCTCTGATAAGTGCCAAGCAGTATTAATCCCTGTGGAAACTTATGTATATTATAGACAGATATGATGTGGGGCTGTGGACACTATAGGCTTGGACAATGCGCTCTTGTGTGGCTTTAAATTTGAAAGGATTTCTTGGATGTAATAGTATGATATACTGGTGATGTAGCTCTGCAAGTGTTTACCATTGTGTGGAAGCATAGCTTCAGTGAGTCTTTATGTGGGCACTTTGATGGGTGGGACAGGTGAGAAAGGACTGGACTTTCAAGATATATATTAACTGATATTGTGGAGTCTCAGGCAGCTGGTAGATGGGTCATCAGCAAAATATTGTGCCCAGATAACACAAGTGCTTTCCCACAAACTTCACTTTTCTGCTTCCTCCGATCATTGATACAGCACAAGAACTGTGGGCTGTGCAGCGGAGGGGATGCTGTCTCTGGCTTGGTTACAAAGACGTGGCAAGCAAGAGACAACAGAACAACAGGAGTTGGTCCTTTCCTCCAGTATCCTGTGGCTGAAGGACCCTTACCTGTCCTTCTCAAGCCTAAACTTCAGGTCACAGTGGAGCTGCACAGGTCTTCTAGTCAGGACGCTGCTACTGCTGTTTCCTTCTGCTCTTACAGGAACTTGACAGGAAGTTTGAGCCGGAAGATTAAAACATTTATATTTCTATTCAATGTAAATTTTTATGTTGTTATGTGAAGCAACAGACCTAACCGCTGGAATACCAGAAAGATGCAGGTGTCTTGGGGAAGTTGGACTGAGCCAGCCCACTTCACACTGTACATTGTTCTAGGTTTTATGACACTAATTCAAGGTGACGTATGTGTTCTCCTAGCATAATTCTGGTTGGGAGGCCAGAATAATAAATTCTTACTTGGATTTTTCAAATCTACAGAAGAAAAAACTTCCATGAACTACAAGCTAAGAATATGAATGCTATTTCAGTGTTAAAGTTTGAAATAAACCTCAGTAAGGATTTTTTGCCAGAGTATTGCCCGACTGAACTCTGTTTCTGCTCATTCTTGTCATCTTGTACTTTTACATAAAATCTTCATAAACTAAATGTGTCTTAAACGTGTGAATAAAGTTAATGGTGTTCACTGATGTGATTAGGCAGAGAAATGGTAGAAATATATGTATTTCATAGAAAGTATAGTTAATGGAGGGCTCAGGCAAAGTAGGTGGATGAAGCTGGGAATACATGGTGGATTTTTACACTTTCCACTGTTTTTTATTTTAAAGAGAAAAAGTTGAATATCTATTTGGTCACAAATTGTAACATACCTACCCAGCAAACTGATGCACGCAATCATTATTTAGCCTCCTGTATTGCTGCAGCTGTCTATGATATATATGTATATATGAGCACGTTTACCTTTCTCTTCACCCCTCTCTTGTGGCTGAAAAAGCGATGTTAAAACTTGCTGCAAATATTCTGCTGGGAATGTTTGCTGTTGAATAAAGTCAAGACTGGCTGTGTGCAGTACACCAACTGGGTATTTAGCTCTGTGAGGCAAAAGCATGCAGTCACTCAGCTGAAGTTCTGATAAAATCCTTTTTCCTAAATCTCTTTGTCTGTTGATGTTTCAATTACTAAATGCAGTGTTGTCAAACTCCATTCTACAATGGCATATGTTGATCACGTTAACTGCTCTGTAGATGTTCACATGTTGCTGTGGTAACTTGGTTCTGAGGAGCAGGGGACAAGAACAGGGAGGGCTCTGCGTAACAGTGGTTTCCAGTTTTTCTGGTGATGCCAACTGTGTACCAATACCAACGCAAAATGAATATTCCTTAAACTGCACTACTGAGATTGTAGAGGTCATATTCATTTAAAAGAGAAATGGGAGATTTGATTTTCGAGAAATTCAAACTCTGGATTTTGGTTTTCAATTTCTTAGACTTAAATACAACACTACTTTGCCTTTTGCTTGCTTAAAGACTGAAGTTCCCACAGGGAGGGATTTCTGGCAACAAGTGATTAGGTATTGTGTTGGGTAGATTTAGCAGGCAAATACATTCTTCGATCAGAAGGCAATCAAAAGGTATGTGATGTTATTGCAACCTCTTTATCTTGAGGTGCTTAAAAAACAAAGTATTAACTGAATTTCCAGAAGGAAACTTAAAAAGCCCAAAGATTGATACACCTTTTATTTGCAATCGTTGTGATGTAAATGCAAGATGTGTTAGTGCTATTGTAACCTCTTTCTATAAGTTTGGTTTGACTGTTGTCAAAGACTGTGATTAACATAATGTTAATGCAGAAAGCTGCCTTCTAAAAATTGAACATTAGATCATTCTTTAACAATGTGTGTATTTTTCAAGTATAGGGTTAAGACTTGATTCTGCAAATACATATGACCAAATGTGGTAGTGAATCTCTGTCAACCATCAGTCCCAATGAAATTGCTTTGTATTAGTTTGCTTTGAGTGTTTTTATATTAAAGTTGATAAGCATATGGGGGAGTTGTCAGAAGACTTGCTGGAGATGCAGGATACATGGGTATGAAAATAATTACATAGGAATAAATTATGTAAAAATAATAATCATTAATTATAAAATACACATTATTAAAATTATAAATAAATTAAAACCCATTAAAATAATTAAAATTGTATTAGCAGATGAAATCACTCTCATACGAAGAATGCAGAAGAAGGAAGAGAGCATTAATCAGAAAGAAACTTGTAGCAATTTTCTATAGGTATGGGAAATTGCAATATCCAACCCATTCAAAAAGCCGTAAGGCTAAAGTACCATCAAACTTCAGTATGTGTAAAACTTAAAACAGGAGATAATGACACTTCGAAAGATATTTGAAACCCCACGGAAAGTATGGATGCCAGTGGTAGCAATGAAGCTTTATTGGAAAGAAGTACTTAAGCCTAGTGAAGGTAGCCTCTGTTGTAGGGGTAGCTGAAGGCTTTCCGAAGCATGAGGAAAGATTTATATTGTTTCATTATAAAATTCAAAAACAAGGCAGAAAACATTTAAAACTGTGGTCTTTGTCTTCTATGGTAGGAAGAGGTAACGTTTTTTTGTGTTAACGGATACGTTTGGAAAAAATCATTCCAGCCCTTCATTAAGGCTAAAACAAAAGTGGTGGCTGTGCAGTTAAGCACAGCTGAGAACAGTTCTTCTGAACTTTTCTTAGTTATGTTAATCCATGTTACAGTTTCAGTGAAAAGGATGTTGGAACCTGTGGACAGAGACAAATACTAGCAAAGGGGGTGGCAATAAGTTTGTTAGCCTCTGTAAGAAAGACAGACAGGTAGTTATTGCTTCTGCAAGGCTGAGGATGGTTTTGAATTCCTGCATCATCACAGCTGCAGCAGTACTTTATTCTCCCCCGCCGCCTTATTTTTGGTATCAGCTCATTTGCCAACACTGATAGGTCAGTCTAGATTGTAATTCCAGTATACCTGTGAGACGGCACCTCAGAAATAAGTCTTCTGTCTACGAAAAACTCACTTGGGCATTTACCATTAACAAAAGTAGCTTGTTTATAAAAATACATAAACTAAATTTTCATAGTGTATATAGATATTAGAACAACAGAGACACATTATAGTAATACAGATAGGTGTATCGTATAGGAAAAGGTTACAAAAAATTCTCAGGTCAATAGGAAAAAATTTCTGTGCTGATGACAATAATGAATTTGGTTTCATATTTCTATTAATCTTTAAGAACTTCCTGGAGGAAAACTTGCATTATTTGAATTATCTTATTTATCATATATTAAAGTATTTGTACATTAGTAAAAGTTAATGCTTTCTACACTAGTTCTTTACCACAAGATAAGTATAAAACACTGAAAATTTCTGTCTGGGAGATTTCAGCAGATTTCAGCTTTAATATCAACTTGGTTCAAAAGATTTTGTGTTGCCTCCAGCAGCTTATTCATTATGCCTACTTCTAAGAGGATAAAACTGATTAACAGATTAGTAATAATTTAGTATTTTGGTAAGATTAGTGGCAACATGGACATGTTTTTTCCTTTACATTCCAATAGGATTCTAGGACTGAAAAGGATCTCTTGTGTTATCGTCTGCCGTTGCAGACAATCGTATCATTTAACTTGTGTCATGAAATTGTCAAACTGACTTTTAAGATTTGGCTTTCTGCCCCTGCAGCTTTAGTTGGAAAAGCTATCCAAAAGATAAATTTCTTTGACGCTGAGGAATCCTCTTTAAATATGTGGCCTGACTCTCTTCCTAGTCACCTGATATTCACTTCTGTTAGGCTGTATCTTGGTTTTCCTTGTTCTTTTCCTTCTGTTCTAGATCTTGATATATGTGTAAGCTACTATTATTTTTTCTTTCAGGTACATTGAGATAGATGAACCAAACAAAACTTAGTCTCATCCCATAAGATACACTACCCATTTCCTTCATCATATTAGTTTTATGTTTTTTCCAAATACTGAATTTGATTATTTATTTATTTATTTATTGACAATGGCGTGTAAGGATTATGCATCATTCTCACATTGAAGTCTTACCAGTGCTTTTTACTATGGCACAAACAGATCCTTCTGTATTTGATATGTCTAGAACTTAAGATGGATTTTTTTTTTTTTTTGGAGGCAAACCTCCATTTTCATATTTAGGTTTTATACTTGGTTAAGACTAAATGCAACGTGCCTCTTGGTAAAAGTCTGTAAAGTTATAATACCAAATTTAATGTCAGACGTTGTATCCTCATACAACATGTCTTTAAAGTGGTGTTTCTATCTGGGCTCTGCTTTGCTGTAAATTAGCACAAATCTTTTGATTTCAGTAGAAATCATCTTTGTTAATTGACTTCTAAAATCTAATTCAAAATATTTTTTTATGATCCAGTTTCTGTTGAATGTGAGGTCAGCTGGCCATTGTTTAACGATATAACAGCATGTTTCCCCCGGATATGATGAGGCAGAGTGTTGATGTCTAATTTAGTAAGTAACTGTGAACAAAAGAGTTGTTTCCGAAGGAGCTTATAGTGTGTTCAAAAGAGGGTGAAAGAGGTTGCTCGGCATGAAATGCTTCTGTTTTCTGAGTTGCCAGTCTAAATCAGTATTTTATAATTTCTGTTGGACCTGATAGAGGGGGCAGGAGTGTCTCTGGATTGTACTGGTAATGCATGTGAAGTATATGAGATGACAGCAAAAGTCTAGTGAAACCTAGTTTTCCACTGCATTTCATTAAAAAAACCAAAAAACCCAAACAACCCACATACAGTAAAAATCTTAGAATCTTAGAAAGATTCTAAAAATCTTAGAAAAGTTGTAAATGGTTTGTATCGGAAATGGGGTGCAGGTGCTGGAAGTCTTTGGATTTAGTCCATATGTGTGACTGTCCTTTTTTCTAGCCTAGAATTTTCTTTTCCTTTAACGACTCTGTAACACCACTAGATTGCCTTCCATTTTTCAGTCTCATCCATTCCTAGGATATTTGCAGCACCTTGTAGTTGCTAAAAGCCGTATAAAAGAAACCAATGCCTAGCCAGGTCTGGTGTGCTAGGATTTTATCAGTATATTAAAAAAAAAAAAAAGAAAAATATCCTTTTCTTCTAGTGTTGAAGGTGTATATTAGCTGTTATATTAGGTAGCAATGCATAAAGGAAGTCACTGAAATTTTAAAAAGGTAATCATGACATATGAAACAGGTAAGTAAGAGTAACAACCTAAGAAGTGTTTGAATTTGAACTGCTATCAGTGGCCTTTGATATACTATAGTTGTGGATATAAATGTGAAGTACATGCCCTTTTTCACTCTCAGGCCTTGTAAAGAACTGTGATTGCAAGACAGAGTCTAAGATGCTCCTTTCTGCTCTTCTTTAGGGATAGGAGAGATTGAAGTAGTTGTTGGGTATGAGACCCAGATCCTCCTTCATTGTAATTCCGGAATCAATGTTCAAGGAATTTTGTTCCCTGTTCTGCTCACAGTCATTTGCTGGCATTGGCCAAACTTACTGTTCTTGCTATTTAAATTAATCTTCCATAATCCCTCCTTATTCTTCTCCCTCTAATCATAGTTGTGATTTAGTTAATCTATAAATTAAACAATTAGAACCTATTAATAAAAATAATCTATGTAGCAAGTTTGCTATTTTTGACATTAGGGAAAAAAGCCCTCTGACCTGATGATCTACTCAAGCCACTGTAGAGAGATGCATGGTATGCTAGGATAAAGACATAAACTCACCTTTTTCGGTAAAGAATAATTCCTTGTTAAAAGATCTAGGTTTTCAAGTGTTCTCATTTAATTTCAGTCATCACTTTGCTATATACTTTTTATTTATTTCCAAATCGTAAGGGAAGGCATTCATGTAAAATAATGCTGATACATGGTGAGTTATTTAGCCATTGTGGTTGGCGGAGGGGGACTCTGTGGTTTAGTGGCTTCTTATATCTTTGTGCAGGCAGAGACTTTGGAGGAAGGAGAAGGGGGATAGGGAGAGGTGCATTTGTTTCCTGATGATTATGTTTTTATTCAAAATACAGTTGATAAGGTGTTGGGTTTTTTTCTCCACTAATTTTCTTCTTGCTATTTTGAAATTTTCTTAAAGACCCTGTTTCAGAGATGACTGCTGCATTTGAAATACAAGACTGGATGTCTCTTTGAAATGCCATTCTCTTTAGAAAGAACACCTACCATTTAAGTAAAATTATAGTGCTCTGAAAGCAAAAAAATAGTCTTTTGTCACTCCTGTGTATTTACGCATATTTCATTTTAACCAGAAAACCAAAAGGATTTTTTTCCAGTTTGGCAGAAGTAATCATTGGCAGAATGATTTTTTTGTTTTGTTTAATTTTTTAAAAACTTTTTAAAATACCAGTGTGAAGAATTCTTTTTCTGTTTAAAAATTTCTCTTAACAACATAGTTCGGTCCTTCCCCCCCTCCCTTTTTTTTTTTTTCCCCCCCCGGGTGGAATCGAGTGCCTTTCTCTCAAAGCCAGCTGTAGTTCAGGGGGAAGGGAGGAGGAGGCTGCTGTGATGTGGGGGTGTTGTCGTGGACTCTTTGGTTCTTATGCCAAGTAGGCAGACCAAGCTACTGGTAAATTGTCCTTGCCTTGACTCTTTTTTTTCTCCTGGGGCAACCACTGCAGAGTGGTTATTTTCCTCCACTTCTGTGGCTATAAAAACTTTAGAGCAAAAAAGGAGCTGGCCTGCATTTAAGACATGAGATTTAACAAAATATAGGCAAGTTTGCAAGTTGAATGATATTTGAATGACGTTGACGAACAACAGATGTATCATCATTGCACTAAAGAGCATTAAACATTTTGTCTTCTTCCCTTTACAAAAAAATAAAAATAGTTGCAGAGAAGATTTCTTGACTACTCCTTATTTAATTATCTTTTAAGATAAGTGTTGAAGTTAGAAGCCCCAACTTGCATATCTGTATATTGTGCTGTATCATGAGAAATAATCAGTTATTTTGTTTTTTTCTGTAGTGTAACTTTTTCTGAGTGGTGAATTTTTTTGGCTTTCTGAAGGAGATTATCTGCGCAGACTTCCGTAGGTTGTAAACAGAGCTTTTTGCGACAACCAGGTTTGTGGTTGTGGGCTAAGATGATCTGCAGTCTCTAATCAGATAGATCTAAAGAAGGACCAGTGGGTGGGAAGGAGGGAATGGTCAGAAACCAAAACACACAATGTAAACTTTCACGTCACTTGAATGTACACCTGTCTATGGATGTGAAATGCTCATCTGTGCATGCAGAACTGTTTCTGGGCCCAGTAATTTGGTCTATATGCAGATTTGACTCTTCATAATAATACAGATATTTTAGTCTACTTCATTAGGTTTTCGTTTGCTACTTGTTGATTTTTGTTCATTTTACTGGATTTTGAGTTTATTTGTGAATAATAGAAAACCTTTTCTCCTCTATGCATAGGTGACACAGTGGTGGGAATGGTGATGCTGGTGAATCATTTGGTGAGGAAAATATGATTGATTGTGCAGAACGGAACTTCTGTTTGCATGCGTCTTCTTAATGGACAGTTATATATCTGATTCTTTCCGCTTGACTTTTTCTAGCTTTCCTACTACATTGTAGGTTTTAGTGCGGTACAGGTTACAAATGGTCAGCACAGCAATAAGAAATGAATTTGAACCAAGAAAATCTAGTTCCTAAAATTCAATTATAACTTAGTATGCATAACAGCAATTACCAGATGCTTTTAAAAGTCATGGCCTCGGTTGTTTTACCCTGTTGAAAATTCCAAAAAGTCAGATTGGTCTGTCAGTGCATCATATCCATTTTCAAGTGATTATTTTACCTTTTTGGAGCATAGTGATTAATGGTCAACGTATGCTTCTAATGGTACATTGCATAAAGTGAATCAAAGGTGACATAACCCATGAAGCGTTCCTTTGTGATTGCTTTAGGGTTCTGAAATATCATTTGTTATTATTGAGGCCATACATGTTTGGCAGTTCAGGATAGCATGCTGGATCACTGTACTCAGATCAGTGCTTATTTGAGATGTTTATAGCTTGGTTCTCACACAGTTGTGCACTCACCTGTTTTAGAGGCAAGAAATAATTGAGGTGAAATAACCTGCTGATAATGAATAATGAGTTGAGTAAAGGTATTCATTGCACAAATATTATCTCTAAAGTACTTTTGTAAACATTGCAAGGAAAAAAACTCTGAATTTTCTCTTTGCACTTGCAGAGGATCTGATACAATGAAAGGGATGTGTTTCTCATAATCTTAATAACGTATCTATCTATAATTTCATGGCTTGGTGATGCATAGTGAGAACACTGCCACTTGTGGAGAATCAAAACACTTGAACATGTCATGGGAAAATACTTAGATTTATGTTTATAAGTGATCGTTAAATGTTTTTATGATCACAGTGACCCCTTCAGAGCTTGAGGACTGGGTAAAAATGTTGGGAGTGGCACGAAGGATTTTAGGTGGCATGTGGGTACTGAGCATGCAGTGGTAGATAGTTATGTATGGAGCACCTCGAATGTTCAGTATTTGGCTTGAGAAATGCTGGGTAAGTATCACAATAAAGAATGTAGAGCAGAAGCACCCGGCTGCAGCTGGCCTGGCTTGGTTTGGACTCTGGCATATTGTCTGAATCCTGTACTGGCCCGCAGTCTGTTCCTTCTGGAGGGCACTGAGAATTCATGGCTTGCTGCCACACTCAAGGAAAAAGCATGTGGTCAGAGCTAAATGGATTAACCACCACTATTTTTGAAAGAAAAAATTGAATTACTTTTTTTAGTTACTTGTCACTTTACTTGTGCCTTTCTTTTGCTGTGTAAGAAAAGATGGAGGGGGGAAAGAGGATTTGAAACTTCAATCAATAAAGCTCAGAAGTTTTGAGTTTTTTTGTCTTGCTAGAAAAGATGACTCTCTCAGCTATGAGCAGAAAATTCAAACAGCTTAACTGAGTTACTGGATTTTAAAATGGTGATCAATGAGGCTGGCTATGTTGTTACCTCTATTTTCCTTTCATCAGAAGTTAGTCTCCTAAAATTTTTACTCCACATTTGTAGGGTCGTGCAGTTTATGTAACATAAAAGTTTCTGTCCCCTTTGGCTATGACCCTCACTGCCCATCTTCCTGCTTCTGGACTAAAGGCGGCCCATGAAAACTTAGTTCTGTATATTCCTCTGTAATATCTGAAATCTTGTTCACTCAGCTGCTGGTAATACAATCTCCAGCTCCCTGCAGACTTCTAGTTGCTAAGGACTTTGTGTATTAAGTGTCTGGCTCTTCACCCCCGGCTGGCTGGGTGCCAGATGGCTGAGACTTGAAGCAAATGAGATTATTTTACAATGACTCGTTTGTTATTAGAACTTAGAAGGGTTTCTTTACATGTTAGATGGAGGTCTGAAAAGTTTTCTTAGTTTAATGTGACAGCTGCTTTTCCCCTGGCAGAAACAGAATTTTGACTTTCCTTGTAGCGCTCTTCAAAATATTGTGGTTTGTGCCAAAGACTTCAGTTTCTCTATAAAAGGCAGGAAGCCATAATTTCCCTGCTGAAAGCAATATATATTTAATATGGTATTCTGTGTGAAATTACCCTGTGAACTGGTAGCTTCAAGGACCTGATTTACCTTTTTGTTCTCAATGTAAATTTCTTTTCTGCAGCATTTTATAAGTTAACAGTTCTGACTTTAAATAAGGAAAAAAATAATCATAATCTTTTATCTTTTTAATGGCCTTGTTTAAGCCATTATTAAGAAGAAGTCTCTAAGAATACAAATGTTTTCTTAAAATTCCAGCATCAATTGTAGAACACAGTTCTGCAACTGCAAATTGTAGCACTGCACAATGAATAAAAAGTACATGAAAAAAGATTTTTTAAAAACACATTGAGTGATTTGCAAGAAGGCAGGAGCCAGCACTTGAAATTAAATATTCAAAGACATGATTAAGTCAATGTGTATTCACAAAAATATTTACAATTTTTTTAGCCCAGGAGAGCTTCAATCCCATCAAAAACAATAGGGAACCTATTTAAAGTCCAACATTTAAAGTGTGTGTCCCCCCAAGAGGGGCAGAACCATGAGAAAAGTTCCAGTCACTTGTTGACCCTGAGAACAATACCGTCAAATATCGATCCCATTGTATGAGAAGAGAGAAGATACAGTGAGTGTGAAGTTCTGTACTGGAAAAATTAAACACTTAAGTACTGCAAGATGAGAGTGGATAGTTGAAGATGGGCAAACCCATGCAGGAATTTAGGGTTGACAGTGTTTCATCTGTTAGAGATAGGATTTCTAAGATGCACATCCCAGACATGTTAAACTCTAAGGCTTTTTGTCTTGATGTTTAAAAATATTCTTGAGACAGATAGGTCTGACTGAAATTAAACTGTCAAATAGTGTCAGTACTAGTTGGATGGGGGTGGACATGTATTCACCCACACTGAGATGCAAAAACTTCCCTTGTGAAACGTGGCAGCTGCGTGATGTTGCAGAGGAGCTCTACTCAACAGCTCAGAATAAAAAAATGGGGAAGTGTTTCTCCAGTTGAACTTACAATGGGAATTTTAGATAATCAGAAAGGAAAGTCACAGGCATGTTACTTACAGAAAGGAACGTTAAACGGTAGGAATATGCCTTATGTAGTTTATTTTTCTTACTCTGAACTGAAAGTGATTTTTTTTTTTTTTTTTAAATGTCTTCCAGAAGAGTTGTCGATACAAAGATAGAAAGACCCAAAGGGCTTTCCTCCCGTTTCAACTCAGGATCAGCTGTATCTGCAACCTTCTTCTCTGTCTAACCTGTTCTGAGACCCTCCTCAAAAAGTCGTTGCCAGTTTTTAAACTATCTTTGATTCTTAATATTTAACTTAAATCACCTTTGTATAATCTCTGTACTGCCTAACTAACAGAACTGAAGACTGTCAAAGCTTCCTTTGGTCTATCTTTTTCCCCCTAATCATTGCTTAGCTCTCTAAATCTTTCCTTTTTATATCACATTTTACAGAACTCTTTTTTTTTTTTTTTTCCCTTCTTTTTGTGCTGTCCTTGGACTGTCTCTGGGCACCCAGAACTAGACAAGAGTGTTATGTGAGAGGTCAATGCCAAAATCAGTGGAAGGATAATGTCAGACACCCAATGTATTAAATGCCCGTTTTGTCATGCTGAGATTAAAAAAAAAAAGCAAAAGATGCTCTGAGAAGAGTCCCAAGAAAGCTGTTAGCTTTCTCCAGCTAGCCTGTGAGTGTTGTTACCGAGTATGTCAATATGGTAATTGTTCTAGTATTTTTTTGTGTAAGAAAGGCCATAGGAGTTGTCTGTCTTTCGTTTTCAAACAGGGTGTCTGTTCTGGAAAGAAAAAAACAGTAATGTGGAAATAGCACTACCATATTTGTTTTTCAGTGAGCACTTCTTTTAGCTACTTAAAATAAGAAGGGGGGAAAAAAAGAAAAAAAAAAAAAGGAATTGGACCAGCAGAATAATTGCTGTGTAGTCTCATTCTACATAGCCTACTCAGCTGTCAGAAATTGGAACTTGCTGTTTCTTTGTCGGCAAGGCAGCAGAATCAATAGATAATCAGACTTCACTTTCTCGTACTGATGCTTATCAAAAATGATCAAATCACATCCTGACCTTCCTTTAGAAATTAAACAGTTTAATCCCCTACTGCCACACACAGGAGAGCATGTCTTTGAGTTCCTTAATTATTCTTTTTTCTTCCCTGGGTCCTTTGTCCTGTATCCTAGCTTTTTGAATTTTAAATGCTAGGTATGAGTACAGATTTCCAGTTGCAGTTGCATCAGTGCCAAAAGCAGAGGTAATAAATCCATATGCTTCTTTAATATTCCCCAGCTTATGGCAAAAGCAATTCACTAAGAGTGCACGTTCATGTAATTAGCCATTACATTAACTAAATTTTGTCAGTGCTTTTCGGAATAGAGTCCCTCTTGCATCAGAGCAGCTTGCATTCTACATTTCCAGGGGCCTGACATAATACTGTGCGAAGTCTGACTTTGTGGCACTGTTATGCTATGCTTGTGCAGTCTCCTCATTCCATTACCAAGTTATCTCGTTTTTCCATGAGCTAAGGTGGTAGTTAAATAACAGTACTGTCCTTCATATTTTCATTTATTGAACTGTGTATCTTTTTTTCTAGTATTTTGAGATGTCTACAGCTATGCAGCTAGTTAAAAAGCAGCACGTTAGTTTTTCTTGATTATTCCAGAACCCAACCATTGACTTCACAGCTTTTTCAGTTTTGCTTTAAAGCTTTTCAGACTTGACTATGTAAATGTGCAGCTTCAATGAGTCCTCTTCAACATCCATATCGACTGGTGTTGGAACAGAAAGTATTTCATTAATACCTAATACTGTTTTTTCCCCAAAATGGGGGGGGGAAGGGGAGGAAAGTGATTGTTAAATAATTATGGATGGTAGAATTGTTATAGCTCTTTTTGTTCCTAAATATTAGTAAAACTTTTAATGTGCCTTAAGTATGCTGACAGTAATATTTCTGCATATATTCTGGCTTTCCTTAGTGGTTTTCTGCAACTCAGAAGTTTCTGTTTATATCTGTTGCTATCAACTCTCTGGTTTGAACATTGTATTTCTGTATGTATGAGATATAAACTTTACAGCTCCTTTTGCAACCTGGCTGTTTCTGTGTTTAGTGCATTTATTTTTTGAAATCCATTAAAAACAATTAATTAACCTTAAGGTGTATTCATGTGCTTCTCTTTAAATGTTTTCCTAGTTCTGTGAAAGTGGTCCTAAAGTCACAGAAGACTGAAACATATGTTTTAATCTTTATGCCCGAGTGTTCTGAGAGATTTTTCCTCCAGTGCATATGTGTTATTAAAGGATGTACTGGATGCAAATGGAAACACAGCAGCTACAAGCACTTTTGTTAATAAACAATATTGCTGCCAAGATGTCTGGGGAGGGCTATCTTAGTTTACACCTTTGCCCCCAGCAGGATTTTTTATTTTTAATCTCTTGACTGTCCAGTTTCTATGCAGCGCCCATTACAGAGACAGAAACTTTGTTGTGATCTGTTTGTGATCCCATACATCTTTCAGTGGTTTCTGTTTATTTCATGATTTTATCCGAGCCTAATGATTAGGGCTGTGTTGGAAAAGTTGTACAGGGTCCAGCTTTGAAATCTTCAGGTAGGAAGGCCTAGAAACCTAAATGGCGTCTTCCCGAGTGATTCACTGTTTAGAAGTCTATATAGATCTCTAGTACTGTTATATAAAAGCTACCCTTTTTTATGTTAAAAAAATAAAATAATTCTGTTTATCCCCAAACAGGTGTTTGGCAAGGAAAATCTCTTTGGGTGTCATGGACAAGGAATCTCAAGCCTCCTATGACATACCTTACTCGGATCTGCAGAGAGATGCTAGATTTGCATAAAACAATCATTCACAGACATTTCTGTCCTAATTTCTTTACTGGCTGTTCTGGACAGTTTCTTCTTAGTACTTTGGCTTTTCTAAGCCACATTTTGAATGCAGGATTAATGTGTGTAATAGGATATTACGAGTTCTTATTTATAAGTTAAATGTGCAGACCTGGTTCTATGTATGTGTGCTCATGCTGAACTGGTGTCCAGCATAAGCACCCTCAGCCTGTTCTGATATAATCTCCTCCTGATTATATTCATTACAGAATTAGGGAGCCCAGTAATCCTGTTATTTGATGTTGTCTCTTTATCCTTTATTAATAAGGATCCTAGTTATTAATAAATGGAAGTAAAATAGACAACTGACCAAGGAGCAAACTAGTTATTAGTACTACAATTTGAACCAACATACTGCTTATACTTAAAAAAATATTCACATTTCTATCAAATGCAGTAGAAGAGAGCCCTTTACAATTATGTTTCAATTGGCTCTTACTGTATTACCTGGAATATGGAATTAATGTTGTGAGCAGATGAAAGAGTAAGTGATTTTCAAAATCTCTCTTAACACTTACTCAAAATGTAAGGGACTTCTGCTTTTTTCAGGAGGAAACCACGTATTTGGGAATTCTTTAATTAGAAGAGTAGTCTTGATCAGAGCTGTGTTGTTTTCTGTGGGGAAAAAAAAAATGTTTTAAAGTTATCTTTAAGCAATTACCTAAACTGACATCTATCTTGAAGGAAATGAAGTGTATTTTGGAAGCAGAGAAGAGGTATAAACAAGTGACATCTCTAGATCTCTTACCTTTATTAGATCTGTCTACATCCCTTACCTCATACACAGAAGCTTTGACTGCATGTAAGTAGTTTACATGTGCAATCTGTAAAAAGATGAAAGACACTTGTTCTATGCCTGTGCAGTCTATTGAGTTATGTACCTGACTGAGTCTCCTGAATTGATGTAATGCTTGCTCAGAAATAGCTAAAACGCATCTGGTGGTAGACTCTCTCAGAAATGGGAGATGGGGTTTGGTTGGTTGTTTTTTAAATAATGTGTAGAATTGGCTCTTGAATTGGTTTCTTTTAATACTTCTTAAATTTGGAGTTTGTTTTCCCAGATATAGTATAGAATTAGTAAGACTGCAGCTTCAGAAATGGTGAATGCTTGTGAGCAAGGGACTGTCTTAAATATTTTTTGGTTAAAGGAACTAGAAAAAAATGAGATTTTTTTTTTTTTAGTGATTCATCATCCTTTTTCTGCCTATTCCCTGAAGGGCATGAAAATCTCTGCTCCAGTTCTCAACCTCCTTGGTGAGAACTGCAATCTGTTCATGATGCATCTAAATAAATGGATGCCTGTCAACAATCTGACACGGTTGTTGTCACGTTCTTCTCCTAAACGTTTCACAGGAAGCTCCATAATTCTGTACTGGGGTGGACAGTGTTGGGCTGTGGGGAGAAGGTATACAGGAACTGTGGGAGCCTTTCTGCTGAGGTCCCTGTGTTGCCTTAGAAAGAGAAACGTGGCATTAATGGATCGGTGTTGGCAGAACAGTGCTCCCAAACTCTCAGTGTGAAAGAATGGAGAAGACACAAACTGTTAGTGCTCTCCCTCAGTGCTTCTGCCAGTGAAAATTTTCAGGGAACTTCAGCATATGCAGATGTGGTATACGTGATAATACTTTTGGCTACAACAGGATGCAAAGAGCAGTTTCCTTTTTGCATTCATTCTTGTGTGTTCATTATTACTACTTTTCTAAATAATTCTATTGAATTAACCTCTTAATCTACATCATAGAGAAGTCAAAATCAAAACAAGTGTGTTTTGATTTGCATGGCACATGAACTTTTAGAATTTTTATGTGATAAAATTGTTTGAGTGTTTTCTCACTGTCTGACTTATTGGACTTTCTTTACATTGGTTCTTTCTTTACACCTGTTTGCGTCATCTTCATTGCATCGGAAGTTGTAATAGACTATTCACAAAATGCTGAGGAATTAACAGTAGAAAAGCTAACTCTTGGAGAAGATAAATTACGTTGAAGAGTCAGAGATTATTTTAAACTAAGGTAGTCTTTACATCATATTAGGGAAAATGAATTTCCAAGACCTAATCAACATATATACTTTTGGTACATATACCCAGTACATGCAGTAATTCAGAATGAAGTACCTCCACAGAAGTCCCAGAGAAAAATAAATCCAATCTTTTTAATGGAAATGGAGAAAGTTATATTAGTGTCTTGTGGTAGCAAATAGTTACACTAATTATGCTAAAGATCTCTTTTGTTTTAGAGACAACTGTTATTATTTAAGGTTTCTCATGTTTAGTTGCATTGAGCTGTGGGGGGTTGACCCCAGCCAGCAGCCACTTGCCAGACTCGGTTCAGGAGCAATGAGAGAAACCACTACCCCATCCCCCATCTTCAGATTTCTTAAAATCACTGAAACAACATTACCAGGAATCAGGATTACCAGGAACCATGATTTTACTCAAGTGTTTTGTTGCAACCGCACAAGTTAAATTTAACAACCTTTTTGAGCTGGGTTTCTGATGTTTCAACTTTACTTTCTGTTTGCTGTTGTGTAAAAGAGTTTAGATTTGAAAAAAAAAAAAAAAGACCATTTAGTATTGTTGAGATGCCTTTATTTTGATTCTCTGCCTACGTCTCTTGCTGCTTGCCCTGAACTGGGAGTTTAATGTAAAGTCTGCACCCAAGTAGCTTGAGTAATGTGGCGTATACTCAATATTTTTGGCAGTGAGCAATTTGAGTGGCAGAAGGCAAGCTGACATGCAGTGGCAGGAGGCATAGGTAGCAAGAGAATACGTTAGTTTAAAGATACTATCCAAAGGAAGCAACTCCATGGCCACAGGGAACAACCTGTACTGAAAGAAGATGACAAAAAGGTTGCTCAGAGGTCAGGCTCTCTCCAAAATAGCCATGTTCCTATGTTTCACCATGGCCATGTTTCATCTGTTTCACAGATATTTCTGTGAGGGAGCTCAGCTGTATTTTTCCTCTGTGGTCATTATTGTTCCACAGACGGCAGCTGCAGGAAAAGTTGTAGTCTGGTGTCAGTCCAAGTCAGGGTGTGTGGGCAAAGTACTCTGCTCCTGACCTGAGAGAGATGGAGGAATCTAATTTTTGCAGCAAATCGCTGCTGCAAACGGAATTAGCAAAATATGTGCATATTTGTTATCTAAAATATAATTTACATCATGAACAATAAGAAGTTTGCTACTTTCTGACGGCCCACTTGGAAAAAGCTTATTAATGTCTATGCTGCAGGTATCACGTTGTGCTTTATAGAATGTGTGATTAATCAAGGATTGTAGTAAAAAAAAATAAAAATACTGTAAATAGGGAATTACACCACCCATATTAAAGCATTAAGAAGCTTAACTCACGTTGGGAATGTACCAAATTGTGATGGTTCTCTGAAGTTCTATCTAAAAATATATCTATAAATAAACAAAAATGAGAATACAGGCTCAAGCCCTGGCCCAAAATCCAGTAAACTTTAGAGTTGTTTAATTACATGCTTCCTGATACAGTTTGAACCGTGCCAAATCACGGCGTTTTACGTGATACCCATATGGTTTGGGTCCTAGCATGTGTAAGGGTCTGTTTAAAACAAGCAGTGGGAGTGTCGTCTCCCTGCTTCTGGGGAAAGAGGTCAGCTATATGGCAGTGAGCTACTTCCCTGCCGCTTAGCCTCGGATCCAGACAATGGTTCCTGGCTGGTTTAGTGGGTATAATCTTAGAAACTTCTGTGTTTCACTTAGTGATTAGATCAGAAGCAAACCTTCTAAACCTTCTAAGGAATGCCAAGGCAAAAAGGAAGCAAGGACCCATATTGCTGCTCCCATTCACTGCTTTAACCCTTGTAAACCTCTCTCCTTGCTGCTATCCTCAAGGCTCACGAGACACCAAGGTCTTTCCTGTGCCTCAGTTCTAGGCCTATTTTCCTTGCTCTGGTCATTTCTTTTCCTAACCTTTCAAGATTTCTTTGGTTGCTTCTTTATCATTCCAATGCAAGATCTTTATTCATCAATAATTTTTCTTCCTTTCTGTACCTGTGACAAATGGGCTTGACCTAAGCTTGTCTTGGGTAGTACTGCAATATAGGCAGTATCAGATGGTCAGTACTACTCTGTATTTTCTGACACTTTTCTTTCCTGCACAACAGTTGAAAGCTGATTTCCTGGGGAAAATAAAAAGAAAGAAGGAAAGAAAGGAAAGGCAATAGGCATTTCTTGCCTATCCTTGCTGTTTGGCTGCCTGGCAAGTGCAGATGCAACCACTGGAAAGGTCTAGAGAGAGTCACCATTTCTGAGATGTCTTAAGCACAGCGTGAAACATCCTGGAACAGGGTGGAGGTACCACTGCCGCTGGAGCAGGCACCAGCTCCCGTTCTTACTCAGATGTTGCTACATATATTCTGTATAGCCATAGTGTGAACTTCTATTTAAACACCAGAGTTTGTGTTAGTTTGTAGTAACTGTAGTGGCATATGTGAAGAAAGTTTGAACTTCTAATTGATTTTTTTTATAACAAAATCATGAAGTTCTTGTGGTATTTTCTTTATGCATAAAGGAAGGACTAATATTTTGATGACAGCTTTGTGCTTAGTAAATAGAACCTTTTAAAGATCTCTTGGGTTTTGTAAGCGATTTAATAGTGACGGCCACAATTAAGTGAGAATTTAGGCAGTCCTCTTGGCCAAAAATTCTCTGATTTTAAGTATCGTGAATTTGCTGTGTTATAGCCTCTGTAGAAAAAGGAAATCCTGACTTCTAAAAATAAAATGCATTGTTACTTTATGAATGTAAAAGAAGAACGTTTCAGTTTGGTTGATATGTTTATTTCAGAAATTTTGTACAGTTATATCTTTATCTTAAAACATTTGTATTGATGTAAGACTATTTATTTATTTATTTTTAAACAAGTTAAGTTAGGTCAACAACCATTCAGTGTGACTAAACTTTTCCACATGCTGCGAAGACATTGTTTAACCCACAGACCTAATGTGTGCTGGGTCATTATCTTTGTGCTATGAAAGACTTCCAGGTTTTACCAAGGTTCTTGTTTCTGTTATGGTAATCACTAAGAACTCCTCTAAGAGGAAGGCTTGCAAAAATCTAACTAACTTTGAAGGAAAAAATAGTAATCACTGAAGAAGATGTAGTTCAATTGAATCTTAAGAAAAAAGTCAATGAGGACTGAAAAAATTAAAAAAACAGCTCTCGTTACGTCCTAGAATAAAGCAACAGAAACTATGCCTTACAGGAGACGTGTAAAATTGTAGCAACATATAAAAAAGGCAGAAACAAAAAGAAGACATTTTCTTTTGCACCTTTAGCACTGAGAATCTGTCTACCTGTTATGTTACAAAAACATGACCATTTTATTATGTTGAAAGAAGTATTTTTGCAAAATGATCACAGGAAGACAGTTTTTTGACTATTGGATTACATTAGTAATTACACTGAAGCCACCATCAATGTTTAGAGTGTGTGTTTTCCAGCTCTTCCAGGTAAAGTTGTTTATGTGGAAGAAATTTATTTCTCATCAGTTTTTCATTTGAGATATCTATGTTGTCACTCTTCCAAATACATAATTATTAAACTGAACTGGTGAGAGAGTTGTCTCACCTTTCCCTTTAGTTAATTTTTATTAGAAATTGTGCTTTAGTACAGCAAAGAAGGCGGCTAAGTATGTTCTCCATTCAAATGAATTTGTATATGATTAATTACTATTAATTATTGAAACCTCTTCAATTCATATTGGAAATACATTAACATTTAGATTTCTCAGGTCTTTTAAAGCTTTCTTTCTTTAATAATAAACCCGTTTGATTGTCACAGTAATTGGATAGAGTTTTAAACATCACCAGGTTTTTTTCAGCAGTTTGTCTTTGATCCTTGTATTGTGAACAGTCATTAATAAGACTGTTATGGACGTACAGAGTTCAGCTTGTGTGTGCATGAGGATGGACGTATGCCATTGAAATTATTGACTGATACAGTGGATAATGGATTAAATGAATTACTGAATACTTAGAAATTCTAGGTATTGAAATTTAATATGAGTCTGCAATTTTTTTGTAGGATCACTTGAAGCCTTTTTAAATGAAAACACTGAATTTGCACAATCATTTGGCTTCTGTACGGTTATTGGTGATATATTTTGGTGAATTTTCTTGAGATGTTTACAGTTGCTAAGGGTAAAAACACTTCAGCGATTGTTTCCACTTTGGTATCTGCTGAGGAAAGGTTAGTGCCGAGCCTCCTTTTGCCCAGTGTTTTATAGATAATCTGCTGCCATAGTACACACAAGCTGGGCAGTACCAAATTATTACTTGCTATCCTGATCAGCAGCTTTTTTCACCTGAAAATGTGGTGGGTTTTTTGTTTTTAAGTCTTATGGGTAGATAACGGTTACATGATATTTTCAGGAAATGAAAGAAGTGCACAACTCAGTCTGCTTACAGGTGACTTCAAATGCTGGTAGTATTTCCTGTTTTTTACCATAAAAGCTGCTATACTATCATATAAAACATGTTTTACATCAATCTTTAGGCAGCAGTTTTTTAAGGCTCAATGTTTGGAATAAAAGTGTGTTACGCTTTTCCCAAATAATGCACTTTTATTGTGGTAATACTACAGTACATATAAGGAGAAACTGTTGGCATAATATGAGACAAGCATCCTTGAAAAGTCAAGAGTGGAAATGCTGAAAACTGACATTCAAGTCTTTGCTGTTGAAATTTTTTCAAGTAAATCTTAGGGTAATCACACCTCTTATGTATATACATATTATTTCTCATGGAGATATAATTGATTAAAGTAATATTAAAGTAGTATTCACAGTCTGTGAATGATCACTGCATCTACATTCAGTGAATATTAATAGTTTAAAAGTTAGTAAACTTAACAAATTTAAATCACTATTATACAACAATAAACACGTATTCAGAATTGTAATACATTTGTAATCACTACAAGTAACAGTAATGAATTCTTGTTCATAGTATGTTTCATTTTCCATTTTAAAGTGCAGAAGTAAGAAAGAACTTGCAACTTGATCCAGAAACATCATCTTGATAAAACTCCAGACAGTCCCCCTCTACCATCCATGAAAGCTGATTTTTAAATAAAGATCATCTCTAAATTACAAGTTTTCCTCATCAAGCTGTCTGAAATCAATATGACTCTACTGTAACATAATTGTTTGTCTACATGAATGCTCTTTTACACTAATGAATGAAACCTTTTATCCTGCAAACTTATATGTGTGTGCTTGATACATAGTTACACTGCTCAGTAGTACGCAAATTGTAGGTCAATTCAGTGCAGCCCTGTAAAGGGCACAGAATCTTCCTTGAAATTTTAAGCCTGGTAAACAATCAGTTTGTTTACTGCCAGAATTTTCTTTCTTCATGGGAGTGATTAATTTTTTTAAATGTCATTGTCTTTATGATGAAAAACAGTATATTGTATTTCTTTTCTTGTAGAAGAGCGTGTTCTAGATTATAGAATAGTTTGCTTTGAGAGTAGTAGTTGTTTATATGTGATATAACCTTTACAGTAGTTTTCCCATAGTGTACTATGATATCCCTCTGGTACATTACAGGCTGCGTACCAGTAATATAGAATGAGGGAACGGTACGATCCGTCCACTATAAGTCTGTTGCACTGATAGAAACATAATGAATGGCATCTACGTAGCAAGGCTGGACAACATTAACTACTCTTATAGAAAAACTAATACTTTACATCTTTAATACATCTTCTTATGGTAGTTTATATTCTAATTTAAAAAAAAAATCTTGTACTACATTACCTTTGATTTAGTAAATTTATGAACAAAACCTGTGGATGCATGATACAGAGTTTTCTCTATATGATAATGATAGTTTTATTAAGAACAGTAATGCTAAGGTTAGCATTTTTTTTTACCTAATATTGCTGTGGATAGGCATAAGCAAGATTTCACATTGCTTGTGGACAGGAAGTGTTGTACTTAATAAATAATATAAAAATTAGCAATACATTTAGCCATTGTCCTGGTTACAGCTGGGATAGAGTTATTTTCTTCATAGAAGCTAGCGTGAGGCTGTGTTTTGGATTTGGGATGAGAAACTGTTGATAACGTGCTGATGTTTTGGGTTGTTGCTGAGCAGCCAAGGACAGCCCAGCTTCTGGTGCAGCCTGCCAGCGAGCAGGCTGGGGGTGCCCGGGGAGCTGGGAGGGGACAGGACAGCTGACCCAGGCTGGCCAAAGGGATATTCCATACCATATGACTTCACGCTCAGTATATAAAGCTTGAGTGAAGAAGGGGATGACGGGTGTTCAGGGTCATGGCGTCTGTCTTCCCAAGAAACCATTACGCGTGATGGAACCCTGCTTCCCTGGAGATGGCTGAGCACCTGCCTGCCCATGGGCAGTGGTGAATGGATTCCTTGTTTTGCTCTGCTTGTGTGCGCGGCTTTTGCTTTGCCTATTAAACTGTCTTTATCTCAAACCATGAATCTCCTCCCTTTTACTCTTCTGATTCTCTCCCCCATCCCACCGTGGGGGAGTGAGCGAGCGGCTGCGTGGGGCTTAGTTGCCGGCTGGGGCTAAACCACAACAGCCATTTATTTTGTCCCTGTTTATTCTAGATAGTAAATTTTTCAGCGTCATGATCATTAGGTCATATGAGGTTATCTACTTTCTCCTCCTATCCCAACATAGAAAGATCATCAGTCAGATGCCTGACATTTGATTTGTTCTGTTAAAATCCCTCCAATAATAGAAATTCCCTTTCTTAGGCAAACAATAAGATTTTTTTTAAAAATTCTTATCCTTGCAAAGCTTTCCTTGTCTCTATTCTAATTTCCTGTTTTGTATCCCTTCCTGTGTTTTAGATTTGCCAATCCTTAACGTTCCATGCAGAGGAGAAACAAATTACTCCCTTCCTATTGGCACCAGTCTTTTATGTATTTGAAGAGTGTAATCATTTATGCCCAGATCCCCAGACAGGGACTGCATGTGTCTAGGCTAAAGAACCCTCCTTTTTACGGAGGACATATCTAATATGATGTATCTTTGTGATGGTCTTAACATATTTCTCATAAATTAACCTTAAGTAGAAAAGTTGAAAGTACAAGTTCAGAAGATAGAAATAAGGCTCTTAAAAGGATCATACTGCACATCAGATAGGCTCTTCGATAAGAAGGAATGCAATTACTATTTGTATTTTCTGTTGATTTTTTTAAACCGGTTTTATTAAAAAATATTGTCAGCTTTTCCAGAACTTCAGTGTCTACGGCAAACCAAATTTTCAACTTATCTTCAGGTGTGCTGAACCTTTCATTCTTAGACCAAATACATATTGTAGTTGTCTGCTATTTCTTCTATTTAAACTGGAAAATATCTAATAAGTAATAACATCAAGACTGGGGATAGACTTATACTAATACAGAAATTTTGCTAAATTGCAAATCTGGAACCCAGAATTGTTTGTGATACAAATCATGTTAGAGAGCTGATACTTCTCTCAATTGAAAAAAATGGTGAGAAGGCACACTTGAAATACAAAACTAAACTGTGGCAGTTTAACAAGTTATTAGGCTGTGAAGGTCATTTATCCTGCTTCAGTTGTAAGCAAATGCACCTTAGATTAAACCACACTGAAAGCAGTTTAAGAAGATGCATTTTATTTCACACCTGGAGTGGGCAACCAATGTGTATATGGACAGTTGTGATGTCTTAATGACTATGACTTGATGCCTTGTTAAGCATCCAGAAATAGATCCTTTTTCTGAACCTCATGTAAACAATTTTTTACTCTCATGAGTCTTACAAAAATATTGTATTTCCTCATTATAGAAATTACAATGACCATTCTACTCCTCGTAATTCTTCTTTAAGCAGCTATTATACTGAAACAAGGGCTTTTATTAGTGTTGGGCATTTAGATCCAATACTATAATTTTTAATTAGTTTTCAGTTAGCATAGCTTGACATATATGCATTTCCTACTTTGCCCTGTATTTATTTGGCAAAAATACATGCTTTTTTCCAGTGTTGTAGTACCAAGTAATGGCTGCTTTTTGTTTACTTTTGTTTGTACATATCAACATTATTGTTGGCAGGAATAAGTTTAGCTGTGGGAATATTTTTGTCACTGTTGCAACAGCTGGTTCATACACAATGTTTTATTTGGAGAATCCCACCATCAAAATGGCTTTTTTGGCATGAGAGGCTTGTATACTGTAGCAAGGTAAGAGTCTGTTTAATTAAAATTATAATCCCAATGGGATTACTTCTAAATTTAAAACGTTTATGAGAAGATTGAATCTGCCTGCTGCCAGTTCAAGTACTGGAGTAAGATAAGAAGAGCTTCTTCACCCATGGAGCACCATGACAAAAACATCTGAGTGGCTCCAGCAGGCTTTTAGGTTCATCTCAGCATTGCTAGGTCAGATGTTGAATGGCTCTGTAACACATGCGGGTGTCTGTCAGTGCCTGTGTCATCTGATTTTCTATGACCTAAGCTACACTAGCACCTTTATGGATGAAGAGAGTAATTGCAGTTCAGATTACATTGCCTCTTGAAAGCTTTGATTCACTCCCACTTAATGTAAAACAAATTTCTTTAAAAGCTAGAGTAACTATTTCACATCTAAGCCATGAATGTAGTTCATTCTCAAACTGGAAAAATGCTTTTGGAAGTAGGTTGAATAATTTATTATTTTAATGATATTTAGAAGCGATACCTTGAGAATTAAGGTCCTTCAGCATTGTTTGGCTTATTTTTACAGTTTTAATCCTTAATATTTGCTGCATCTTAAGTATGTGATACTTGAAATATCCCATCTTCACGTTTGGGACTGTGGGACAAAATGTCACCTACGTTATGTTGTCTTTAGGCACAATTAAGAATATTACATGTAAGAGAACTTTTTTTTAGGTTTTTTTGCCCTGTTTCTCAGAAATTCCTCCCCTAGGTAAAAACTACTGTTGTTACTGTACTAAGGAATTGATAGGTGATGTCAGTTATACTGAAAAAAAGTCTCTTCTGCCCCTTCTCCTTAAGGTGATAGAGGATATTACCTTAGCATTAAAATATAGCTATAAAGTAACAGGAAGAAACAAAGACACACAGATTGAGAGTCTTGCCTAATGAAATTTGGTTTTGTCTACATTCTCTTTCCGAAACTCTGCCCTTTTATCTTCTTGTAAAACTTTTAAAATAACTTTAAGTTAATATAGTTCCTTAATATTACATCTGTTTTTCATACAATCATAGAATCTTTGGGTTGGAAGGGAACTTTAAAGGTCACCTAGTCCAAGCCCCTTGCCATAAGCAGGGACATCTTCAACTAGGTCAGGTTGCTCAGAGCCCCATACAACCTGACCTTGAATGTTTCCAGGGATGGATCTTCTACCACCTCTCTGGGCAACCTGTGCCAGTGTTTCACCACCCTCGTTGTGAGAAATTTCTTCCTTAGATCTAGTCGAAATCTACCCTCTTTTAGTTTAAAACGTTACCCCTTGTCCTATTGCTACAGGCCCCGCTAAAATGTCTGTCCTCATCTTTGTTAGAAGACCCCTTTAAGTACGGGAAGGCTGCAATAAGGTCTCCCTGGAGCCTTCTCTCCTCCAGGCTGAACAATCCCAACTCTCAGCCTTTCTGCACAGGAGACATGTTCCCTCCCTCTGATCATTTTTGTGGCCCTTCTGACCCTCTCCAACAGGTCCATGTCTTTCCTGTGCTGAAGGTTCCAGAGCTGGATGCAGTTCTGCAGGTGGGTCCCACCCGAGCAGAGTAGAGGGGCAGAATCACCTCCCTCGACCTGCTGGCCACGCTGCTTTGGGTGCAGCCCAGGACAGGGTTGGCCTTCTGGGCTGCGAGTGCACATTGCTGGCTCATGTCCTGCTTTTCATCCACCAGTCCCCGCCCCCAAGTCCTTCTTGGTAGGGCTGTTCTCAAGCCCTTCATCCCCCAGCCTGGATTGATACTGGGGATTGCCCAGACCTATGTGCAGGACCCTGCACTTGGCCTTGTTGAACCTCAGGAGGTTCACATAGGCCCGTTCCTTGAGCTTGTCCAGGTCCCTCTGGATGGCATCCTGTCCCTCAGGTGTGTCAGCCATACCACTCAGCTTGGTGTCATCTGCAAACTTGCTGAGGGTGCACTTGATCCCACTGTCTATGTCATTGATGGAGATACTAGAGTACTGGTCCCAGTATGGACCCCTGGGGGACACTACTTGTCACCAGTCTCCATCTGAATGTTGAGCCGTTGACCACTACCCTCTGGATGTGACCCTCCAACCAATTCCTCATCCACCAAACAGTCCACCCATCAAATCCATATCTCTCAGTTTGGAGAGCAGGATGTTGTTGGGGACTGACTGTGTCAAAGGCCTTACAGAGGTCCAGATAGATGAGATCTGTAGCTCTTCCCTTGTCCACTGATGTGGTCACTCCATCATAGAAGACCCCTAGGTTGGTCAGGCAGGACTTGCCCTTGGTGAAGCCATGCTGGCTGTCTCGAATCCCCTCCCTGTCTTCTGTGTGCCTTAGCATAGATTCTAGGAGGATCTGTTCCATGATCTTCCCAGGCACAGAGGTGAGGCTGATGGGTTGGTAATTCCCAAGGTCCTCCTTGCTACCCTTTTTTAAAATGGATGCAATGTTTCCCTTTTTCTAGTCTCCAGGGACTTCACCTGACTGTCAGGACTTTTCAAATATCATGGTGAGTGGCTTGGCAACTACATCAGCCAATTCCCTCAGGACTCTGGGATGCATCTTATTAGGTCCCATAGACTTATGTATGCTCAGGTTCCTCGTGTTTTGGTAATTGAATAAAAATTGAATGGTTTTGATGTGTAGGCACTAGTTGTAATGCCTATGTACAGTCAAGAATGGTTCCTAGCTTCACAGGAAAAGGCACTTTTCTAAGGAGAGTATGAAGCAAGTAGAAAGTGTGTGCACACTGATATCATGCAAATATGGCAGCAGTTCGTTACTTCACTGTTTATTTCATGACAAAATACGACTTTTGGCTGGCTAACAACTCCATTAGAAGTGTGGTCTATATGACAATTTTATTTTAAATAAAGAAAAAGTCAGTATCTATCTTTACTAAGTTTTTTCCACCTGATGTTGCCTCTGTAAGTTTTCAGTGTGGTAATGTATATCTTTTACAGAACTAAGTTATTCATTGTTTTACAGAGGAATATGAAAATAGTAGACACCATTTTTGCTCCTCTTAACAAGAACAAACCCATGCATAACATTTTCTGAAGGCAGCAGACCAAACTTTTAGAGAGCAAGTTTTTGATCTGCAGAGAGATAGTAATCATCAGTGAGAAATATTTTGGAAGTGTGAATTGAACATGATGTAGTAAGCCATTTTCAGCTCTATGAACATGGTCAAGTGCACCTTGCTGTTACTCTTGACTATTCATTCAACTGAGATTGTGAATATGAAGGGTTAACTGGTGACTAGGAAAGTTTTACAAATATTTATCTCTTTGTATATGTAATGTGTACTTCTAAACAGGTATTACAGTGTTGATGGTGTCAACCTTCTCAAATTTTGGCAATAGTTTGCCAACTCTTTCAGTTCGTAAGTAGTAAATGATAAAGGTGCTCAAGGAAATAGCCTTGTAGTAGTATCTCGTATCATATAGATAAGTGATCTGTAGGATTTTTAATGTGGTGCACAGTGCACATGAGCAAAAATTCTGTGTCTTTAACACGTGCTCTGTAGCAGAATTTTGCAGATACTCTGTGAGAATGTTTTTTATTTCAGAAACTGAAAACTGTTTCTGTTCAGTATAAAACTTGTATGCTATATATAGCAACTTTTTTTCAGGCAAGTAATCTGCCCCACCAATAATTAGCAGTGGGTCAGTACTTATGGTATAATCTGGAATAAGACAGACAAAACTTCAGAGACTTAGGTGCCTTTTATTCAGATGAGGGATCTGACCATCTTTTCTCTCTCTTTCAGTTCATTCTTTAAAACTTTAAAAAAAAAAAAGCATCACAAGTCTGGCAATACTTGGATAGGTTCTGAAGCTTCCAGTAATCAGTAGTGAAAATACTGTTTTAAAGTTTGTTTTGCTGGGTTCCTTCCATTCTGCATTCTTTCCAAAGTGATTACAACCTTAAAAACTGCCAGTTTCTCTCACGCTGTGTTTATCATTGTCTTTCTTTCACTGCGTGTTGATAAAAATTTCAAATAATACATAGAGTAGTTCAATGAGGTAAAATTGAATTGAATCTTTTGTGTCAGAAAAAGGGTTTCTTGGCTATGATTTCAAACCAAAATTTTAGGTCTTTAAGCTGTGCGTGTAAAAAAAAAAAAATAGGTCTTTAAGCCCTGAGTGCGAAAAAAAAAATAACTCCCATTTTGGTGCTGCAACAAAAAAGATGGAAAAAATATTGCTTAGATAATAATCTCAAGTTTAATTATAACCTCTGAGTTTTTTAAATCTCTTTTAGTTTAAACAGGACTTAATCTGGTTTCAAAGCTCCAACGCCTTTGCTCTGAAATAGATGACTACGATTAAGTTTGGAAACGTTATTTTATGTGTCTAGTAACTTAAGGTAGTATGTGTCTAGGAACTTTAGTGTCAACAAACAGGTATTTCCTAATGACCCATCATTTAGACATTGCCTCTTAAGCAGAGATGAAAAATATTTCTTCCGGCCTCAAGGCATCTTTTTAGCACTAATCTGGGGAGAGGTCCTAGGATCATGGAATAATACAGGCTGGAACGGACCTCCATCGGTCATCTAATCCAAACACCTCCTCCAGGAGAGCCTATTTAGATCACCTTGCTCAGGAACTTGTCTTTGAAAAGTTATCAGCAGTGGCTAAGGGATGCACTTACTGCTTTCTCCTTTCCTCGTGGATACCGCGTTGCTCACAGAGGAAGAGGAAGGCCAATGATCTTACTTGCTTGGGGAATCAGAATAGAGTGGTAAATATTGTCATATGTGAAAAATATATATCCTGTTTGGTACTATTCTGAGGAATGGACTACTCTGCCTCAAAACTAACTATGTTAATTGTATTTTACAGTTATGTATTTTACTGTGTAATAAATTTTCATGGGCTTGTATTTGCAGTTTCCTGAATGTGGTTTCTACGGAATGTATGACAAAATTCTGCTCTTCCGCCATGATCCTACATCTGAAAACATTCTCCAGTTGGTGAAATCAGCTGCAGATATTCAAGAAGGAGACCTGGTTGAAGTTGTCTTATCAGGTAATTAAAAAACAGTGAAAATTACTGTCATGCTTTTGCAACCAAAAGGATCCACAATATTTTTGTCCCAGTTAGGATTCAAGAAAAAGGAGATTTTGTTTGTATGGACTTTCACCTCCATCGGGCCAAAATCTTTCTCAGAGGTATATAGGCATATTATGCCTCTTAATATTTTTTTTTCTTTCTATTGCACTGTATACTTTTTAACAGGCTTTATTTTGTCCATGTTACTAGTTAAGCAACAGGTTAATTTTAATAAGTAAATTGTAATATGTATATTCTACATTTTTAGAGGAAAAAATCATCCTGTGTGACAGCACAACCCTTTTCAAAGCAGCACAGTAGAAACAAAATATAATAAGTAACAAAATACAATAGCTATTTTAACATTTACTTAATTAACAGAGTAGCTTGAAAATTAGAATTGGTCTTCACATATCTTGCATGAAGTATCAACAATTTAATATTTAATAGGATAGAGGATACATTTTTCTATTAGTTGATGCAGCCAGTTCATAATTTCCTGTGGAGGTATTGTCAAGGCCGTTCTTGCTAACAGTGACCTGGCTCCTTTTAAAGTAAGGATTTTTAGCTTTTACCTTATATGAAGTGCCATAAAAATGTCCATTGGAAATAGAGTAACTGTTTTTTAAAGCCCTACATAACAATACCTGCCGGGGCTGCTCTGAATCCTTACACGATCTGTTTTTAAAAGTATTCAGGAAAGGAAGAGGAAAACTTAAATTCCAGGCGAGAAAGTAAATAAAATTCTAGAAATATACATTATATATGGATGGCTGTCGAAGACGAGTGCTGGATGCTTCTTGTACGGGACTGTTGATTGTCTAACAGGTATAAATGATAGCACGGAAAGTGAAAAAGTGGAAGTAAATAACTATTTAGGGCCTAGGAAGTACAAAAACCAGAGGAGATAAATTGAGAATATAAGTCAGTGCAAAGCCAGAGAATGAAAGTTACTGTCTGAGGGTGACTAGCAGGTGAAGGGATGAAAGAAAAGGTGTAATATGAGTGAATTGTGAGGTGAAAGGCTAAATTTTGGAGACAATGAAATGATAAATGGATTTAAGGGGCATATTTGGCCAGCAGAGTGACCATAAAGAGTGTATTACTCTAATTGAAGTAGGAAATAAGCAGAAATTGTGACTGGAATGTAGAGGAACTCTGTGGATGCCATTAAGTGTCAGTAGGACTTGTCAAAATCTTAGATGTGAGAAGGGATGGGGTATGTGACTAGAAATGGTGCAAAGTTTACAAAGGTATGCAGTAGAGTGAATGCTGGAATTGTAAAGATGTAAAGGTGGTATGTGATAGATAAAACTTAGAAGATAGCTGAAGGGCTTTATTTTTGCAGTTGGAACACTGCGGTTAGAGCATCTGGAAAGATGCGTAAAAATGAGACGACACTTATGTCATATAAAGGTAGGAATTGAATCTTTAGGCGAGTGTAGGATTAGTGAAGAGAAAGCCAAATTCCTAATAGATGCTGAAAAGAGTGGAGGTAAGAGTTAGGTCACATAATCGAAGCCAACTGAGATTTTTAATAGAGTTTTCTTGTATAGGACCCGATTCCATACTCTTCGATTAGAACAGGAAGAAGTACAGTAAGGAATAATGCAAGTCATTCCTGTAAGTCATCATTCATCTTTTCCATATCGGAAAAGAAATTTTTCCCTTTTGAAAAGATACCAGTAATCTCTATTTCATATATTTCCCAAAGAAAATAATCACTACAGATCAGTAAATTGGATGTCAGCAAGGAATTTAGTGCTTTATTTGATGTATTGTTTATATGCTTTTGAAATGGAGACCACATATCTTTCAGTTCACCAAAACTGGGCAAGTAGCTGCTTAAATCTTCAAGAGCAGCACTTTAACCAGAACTTGCAAGTGATAAAGGAGAACTATACTGTATAAGAGCATTAGGGGATTTATGGTTTTATTTTTTAGGCGAAGCATCCCTCTACAAAAGTGGTCAAGCATAAGCAACTCTGCAATATTTAAAGGAAGGCTACTATATCAGGACTGTGTGAAGTATGGGTGGCACCTACAATTGCCCAAGATCCATATATTTTTTTCCCTTTGACTCTCCAGCTTAGAGTATACATTGCTGGCTGAAGGCCTGGAATTTTTAATACCACGAAGTACTGTTGTACTGTGTTCTAGTAACCAAATTTTAGCTAAAGGTTAATCCCCAAAGTGCACTATTATACGCTTCCTAATAATTCTGTTATACAGTTGTTGACAGCATTGTTCAGATATACAATTTTTCATGAATTCATCATAAATAAAACCAGGTAAGAAATTTATGTTTGTTTATTACCTTCTTGTTACTGATTTATGTCATTTCTGTGGTATACTAGTTCCCTTTTGCAATTCACTGACTGTATTTACTGTATCAAAAGTTGTGCAACTGTAGCGGTATGTCATGATGGGTTAAAAAAAGGAAAAAGACAGAGAAAATAGAGGAATTAGGGGATCCATCTATTTTGGAAAGTCATTGTAGTGTACAAAAATAATAGACTAAGAATATTTTTGTATCCTAAGTAAATGCAAAATGCATTGTGATGTGTTTAGAACTAAGTATATTTTCATTTTTTTGCATGTTGTTTCATAGTTTTACAGGAAATAGGGTGTGATCATACCTAGCCATAGCTATGATAGCCTATGCATAGTCATAGCATTTCTGAGACTCTAATTCTTAATTGCATTAACTTCTTTTCACTGAAAGCAATTAGTAGTTCTAATCCCTGAGAATAGTTCTTGTTTCAGTTTTATCATCCCTCTAGCAGTAGCTAGTAATAGAATTTATTTCTGTCTGTCTCTTTTTTTTGTTGTTGTTGTGGGGTTTTTGTTGTTTTTTTGGTGTCATGTCCCCCCTGTCCCCCCCCTATATCTAAAGCTACTTCTGGAAAATATAAGGGAGAAGTATTACAATCTGTTTAACTAGCCACCAGTCCAGTGCTTAACAGCTGTTCCACGTGTTATTTTGAGAATGCCTGATTTATGTAATCTTAACTACAGCCATCACTCATGTCCTTGCTGAAATAAAGTGGCTTTTTTTAACTTACAAGTCAGGGTTGAGGTATCTTAAGACGCTTCCGGTAAGGTATATTGGTTTCTTAATTCCATATGGCCCAAAGAGTATGACTTTGTTTCCATGTTTTTACTGAACAACTGAAGTAATAATTTTTCTCCTCTCTGCCAAAAGATGTGAAAGTCTTCCTTGGCCATGCAATGAGCACTTACGGGTGCAACCTGTCAGGTCCCATGGATTTATGTATGTCCAATTTACTTAAATGTTTCTTAATCTGATCTTCCTCTGCTGAGGGTAAGTCTTTCTTGCTCCAGACTTTCCTTCTGGTCTCAATGATCTGGGATTCCTGAAGGCTAGTCTTGCTAGTAAAGGCTGAGGCAAAGAAGGTGTTGAGTACCTTGGCCTTTTCTCTAGCCTTTGTCACTAGGTTGCCTGTCCCATTCAGCAACAGGACATTTTCCCTATTCTTCCTTTTGCTACTTTAGTTAAGAAGGTGAAGCTTACTCTTCCTTAATATTTTATCAAATGGTATTCTCTCTTAATCTCGTGGAATTATCATAGCACAATATGGTGAAATGGGTCTGAAAAGAGATTACAAGCATGCACTTCAGATACTTTAAGTAGGTCTGCGTTGTAACACATACAAATATTAGTTCTTCTTTTTCATTGTTCTTCACTTTCTCTTTTCTCTCCCATTGCCTGACCTCTTGTGTGAATTAGTGCTCTACCCTTGAACTATTCTGCTTTGGTGGGCATGGCCACATGAGGTAAGAAAGCTGATTTATGTAGGGTATTAGTTACGTCTTTTACTCCTGTTATGTCTTTAGAAACAAAACGGAGTGAGAGACTTAATATCCTTTAGCAACAGTTCTGCATTGTTTTGATTCAAAAAATTGTTTCTGTAAGGATGGTTTCAGTTAATCTTTAGCAAGCCATTGTATCACCACAGATCAGCAAAATATATCTCTAGGTCCTCTGGCTACTAGTGACTTAATGTTACAGTCTTTTTGTTACAAATAAAGACGCTTTGTGACAAGAAGGGCTGTGGGGTATTTTGAAGTTATTTGTACCACTTTTTAGATTCCTTATGCCTACCACTTAATGCCAGTGATCCTTCAAGAATTTCAGAACATCATTACATAAAATATTCTATAAGATATTAGAACTTTGTGTAAAAATGACATTTCTTGCACGTGACGTAAACGGATGCCAAGGATTTTACAGCAGGTAGCAGTTTATAAATATTAGAAAGACCATTCAGATAGAATGGACTGCAGCAGTCAGGAAACAATATTTAAATTATTTCATTTTCTTGCCCCAAAACTATTTTAATATTTTAGTATCAGATTAAATAAGTATTTAGTAGCAGATCTAGCAATCTAAGAGAAAATGTTTTCATTTAAAATAGATGCACCTTAAATACTGATAATAGATGTAATAAATTGTTGCAATGATAGATGTAGAGAGCAATAAGGTCTCCCCTCAGCCTCCTCTTCTCCAGACTGAACAATCCCAGTTCCCTCAGCCGCTCCCTCTTCAAGCAATTGTCTTTGTAGATTACGCACACGTAAATGCCTTTCTGCTAGTATAGTTGCATGTATGAGGTTTTAAAGTGATGTAGTTAATTGAGCAGGTTGCTTCTTAGACCAACTGTTGTGTTTTTTTAATAAAACACTGAAATTGGGTTTTTAAAACAAAACTAAAAACACAAACAAAACCAGTTGTTACCCGCCTAGCTATGTAAAGAGAGATTATTATGAAACCTTGACAACAACATGAGGTTTGCCAGAGTGGAGACCGCTCAGTCAACAGTTGATGATATGTCAAGGAGTTTAACGGCTGAAACTCAAGAAAAGGGGTGGGTCAGTTGTTTGCACCTTTTCAGTTGCACTGTCATACCAGATTCCTCCGTGTGATTTCCTGAAGCTGGAATCCCAGCTTTCATCAACTTGTGTCTGCTTTCAATCTTCCTCCTGTCCTACAGCAGGAGTTTCCTGTGAAGAGTAATTGCTAAGACATGTTTTCTATATTGACATACTGTAATAGCAGCTCTTAAAACACTACAGCAAGAGTAAGTAAAAGATCAGCCACACAGTACCTGTTCTAATATTACAGAATTAGGAATGGTTTCCTCCCCCAGTTGCACACGAACTTTAACGTTGCAGAAATTGCTAGATTTTGTTAGACTCATCTGCTAACAGCTCTGTGTTTTCCATTAGACAACACTGTGCTCAGAAGGCTTGCTTTCTCTCTAAATGCAAAGGACAACAAATGAAACTTGTAATATGTCATGGCCTGACGATTACACTATTACAAAAAAAGGCCTTCAGTCAGATGTCTGAAGTTATACAAGCACTTAAATACATATCCTCCATAAACACTCAAGAGCATCAGTGTCCTCCCACAGATGAGCCTTAACTAAATGCAGCTATTCATTTCCACAATGTTAAAATTCCTGTGTCAGGGAAGGAAGCATGCCCAGTTCTGCAGCACTGGAGAAGAGAACTATATAAACAGTCTGTAATGTTCGGGGAAGTAGTAATGCAGGCATTCTTTTATTGAAATATATTCAGACATAGTTTCAAATTATTACAGATTTTGGGCAATAGTGCATCACCAATTAGCTGAAGATGGCTTATCTCGCCTTTTAAATTAAAAAAAAAGTCTACCTAAATATAGAACGATAAGAATTTTTTTCATGATACTTAATTTGGATATGCCTCGAAAATTTATTATGAAGGGCAGAAAAACCCCACTGAAAACAGGAGAGATTGGCCTTGAGCACTACAGTGAATGATTTTGAACACTTGAGCAGTGGGAAGGACAAAAGAAATGCAATATATGTTCAGATGCTTTTGTTGAACTGGTTGAAGTGTTTTACTTCTACATTAGAATGTATATTCTGTTTAGGTATTTGTGAAGTTCTGTAAATTCGAGGTGTATTATGGCAATTATTTTTGAATGGCATGTCTGAAAGCAGCAGTAGAACATAGTGTTACTGCTACAGCATTGCTGCTGAAAACTGTGCGCTGTGGGTAAACATCCCCTGAGGCACTGATATCTGATGTCAAAAGCTATACTGATCCACTGCATTCATTTTTTATTGCACATGTCGATAGTGGTCAGGGTAGAGAAAGCTGAACTGTCAGTCCCAGTGCTATGGGATTATACAATCAGTTCATATCCTAATACTATGCATTTTCTAATTTTCATTGTAGTTTACTTAATTACAAGGTCTTTTATAAAGGTGGGACAACTTGTGATTAATTTTTGTTTCTTATTGTACTTATGTTCTTGGCATTGTAAGGAACAATAAATATGATTATCTTCTGGTTCAGAGCTTATATTACAGGTTCTTGAAAGACATGAAAATTTATCTAGAAAAATGTATAGTTGAGAGGAGTTGCTCATTGTAGCTGAAGCACTTTAGTCCATTTTAGGGAAGAAAATTGTACCTGCAGATGTCACATGATACAACTGAAACAGTTTATGGCAGAGCTAGAGGTTTCTGGTGAAACACAGGAAATTTAATCAGCTCAAAACGCAGCACCTGCTGGGCTTTTATATTCATAGTGAACATTATTACTTGCAATTTGCATTCGTGCATTATGCAGTAGGATTTTAATGGAGTGTAAGAATTGTGTAACTTGCTGAACAAATGTTGTGTGTCTGTCTGCTGACTGGTCCAGAGGAGATAAGCACAGGCGATTGCAGTCAGCCAGAGGAATTGTTGTTCAGTGCCAGTATAGATTCTGTCATTTTGGAAGCGAAAGGTTGGGCATTATTGTGGGAGTGGAAGCAAAACGGTATGCTGAGTTACAGATTCAGTCAACTGCACATTAAAAGAGGAAAAGGGGACTTTCATTATGAACATTAGTAGCCCTCATAAGTACGGTTTTATTTTAACCTCTTACACTGTTTCTTCCCTTTTAGGTCTTTTTTTAAAATATTACCTGGTTTAATACTTTATTTCAGTTGACTACATGGGATTCTGATAGTGTTTTTACAGGAGATATGGAGATATGTCAGAAATTTATTACTTCAACAAATTTGTTTGTTGAATGCAGCTGGTTTATTAGGCTACACTCCTGGGCGTTTGTCAAACAGTATGACTAATACTATTCTGTCAGTTCATGTATTGCTTGCCATTTTGCTGTTTTCTTAGCTGTGCATTTTCTATTACATTTCTTCTTCAAAATGTTAGAAAAGTGCATCTAGTCTCCTGATGCACAACAGAGGAAAGTCCTTTACTAGTGCTGCGGAAACCTCCACTACTGTGTTCATTGAATCTGACATTTACTTAGTTAAATTGCATTTCAGACTGAAAAAGCATCTGAATCTTTGGACACTTTTCAGGATTTTATCAAGTGATATTTGTATGAAACATTCTTTTCGGTTAGAATACTCTCAAAAATTAGTAGGCAGCCCAAACCAGGAAGCAAGGTGCAGAAGTTGCAGGCAAAGTTATAATCAAAGGTGTCTGTAAATGAGCAGTCAGTCATTCATAAACACTGAAAGGAAGAGAAACCAAAAGCTGCATCTTTGTAGGTCTCTGTCTCTCTCTCTAAAATGCAACAGTCTTACTGTTTGCTCAGGAAAAGGAAGTAAATTATTTGTAAGGTGAGTTTAAGTTGAAAAATCTTCTTCAGTCTTGATGTGATTAAGTAGTATTTGCTACAAGCTTCAACTGGATCTATGAAAAGTTAACTTTCAGGTTCCACTCCTGAAATAAGGGGTGCAAATGTGAATCACCAAAATAACATAATGTAAAATTCACAGTAGACTTGGTCAGAATGAAATATGCTTGCTCTGATAAACTGACTTCATTAAGCTTAACTCATCATTTTCCAAGTTGTTTGGTACTCCTTTGACTAGCCTTTAAAAATTATTTATTTCAACTGCCATTTGTTAATGCCAATAAAGAGGTATTAATGATCGAGAGGTGTAGTACTTCCTACTCAGATGCTATAGAACAAGCTCACAAATAAGAGTTGCTGTGGCTCTGTAATTCTATACTCTGACTCTTCTGGAGTTCTGTTTTTTGAGCCCTTCAAGGAAACAATTACTTTAGATGCCTTCAGACTTTTGTTCTTGCCAACATAGTTCATGTCCTATGCTATACTTTGTTTATGAAAATTTATTAAAAACTGCTGTGTAAATTTGCCAAGTCTTTTCATGTTATGTAGCGCAAAACCCAATTTTATATGTACGATTTTAATATGAGTTTGCTTATAAAAATTCTATCTCTTTTTACTGGCAAAATTATATTGGGATCCAAGAGATCTTTGCCAGCCACTGGAAGGCAGATGATGCAACGTTAGCATCTTGTGCAAATTAGTGGAATGTACTTCATCTGCTTGCTGTGAGCAGTTGTGCTCATCTTGGCAGGATTCCTGAAGCAAGAAAGTCAAATAGCAGCTATTTTGTGTTCTGTTGCTGAGCTGATAAGGGTGTGAATTGATCCACTACTTCTGTTAAGAAGCTGTTTCTGTTTTAATATCACTTAGATGGTACACCATCTGATCATTGGATGATGACATTTTATTTGGATTCAGTGCAGTTTATACTGTCTTGTATATGATAAAATATGTTGAACTGAATAAAAGCTGTGGATAACTATGCAATTGTAGTAAATGCCCATATATAAACATATAACTGGTTTGTAACATTAGCTTGACTGCCACCTTCTTGAGATAAACATTATGATGTTGTATCTTTGAACATCATTTGATAGTACTTATAAAGTTGGTCATAGTTTGTGACTGCTTCATTGTGATCCAAAATCATCATTCTCTTGGTGTCTTCAAGGCTATGCTAACACCCTCTTTTTCTGGTGTCTTTGAGAAATACAACTATCTTTTCTCTATCCTGTCCAAGATGTTACTTTTTAGAATTATTCTTCTTCTATGTCCTTTGAATTGTCTCTAGCTGTCATCTTTTTTCTTATTTCTGTAGAGGTAAGGCTCACTACTGATTAGGTTAAAGTGGATTGATTTCATATCCCTCACTGTTCATTAGTCTACATCATTCTTGGATCATGAATTTCAAATGGATGATTGTGTTTGAAGTTTGAAGAAAAGATTCTTTCCTTCTTTTTTTATGTTCTGCCTCATTGTATTTTCTTCAGCTCTGAAGTGTTATAATTGTTACCTTCTGGGTACAGACTTTAAGATTAGTATTTGATCTGCATCAGCAGAATCTTTCTGAACTCCCTTGCCATTCTTTTCTTTCTGCTGCTGGAGGGAGTAGGTAAAAATAGGCTGAAAAAAAATAGATATCCTATCAACATCACTTCCTTATATACTCTGGCTGCATCATCAACAGTACACGCTGAGTAAAATGATGTGTGACCAGGCAAATGTTGGTAGGGAAGCAGGTTAACGTGCCAATTTTGCTTCTAGTGCTCTTACAGAAGTACAAGCCATGCTAGTTATTCTTCCTTGGGTCTTTCTGTATGTTTTTAGTATTTAATGATTGTTTCAGCAACAGAAAAACTGAAATAAGATTTTGAGAACGTGGATTGCAAGAAAGCAAGCAGTGTATTTCTTCATAGGAATAAAATTACCATTATGTTTTTAAGTAATATTGTAGATGCCATTTTAAAGCTTGATTAGTTGGTAATCATAAACAATGTCATTTTGTATTTATAAACAAATGAAATTAAATTTTGGAAAAAATACTATTGGTAAGGAAGATGAGTTTTCCTTGAGAAAAGCTACAAATACACACACATCCTTCTCTCGGGACAGGACCTGTTTATGGGAGCTTACTGTTCCACCTCTAGCGAAAAGATCAGACATCCTATATTGTACACCTTTAACCGTCCAGTTTTCAGAGAGAATGCATTTTCAATTTATTGGTGTTCTGTTTAATGAAAGTAATTGATTTTTCTGTTCAGTTGACAGAGCATACTTGCTTTTCCAGAAGTCATACAAACACTTTGTTTTCCAAAGGCTCATAAAGAAACTATGCTTTCATGAAACAAAAAGATAGATGCTCAAATGGATAAAAAACTATTTACCACTCAGGAAACAAGGAGTGGAAATACATGCTGTTTACACAGTGGAAGCAGGTCACTAGCAGAGGTTTAGCAGAGGTTCTTAGGTCTGTGCTACTAAATACATTCATAAATGATCTGGAAAGCGTGACGAGTGAAGTGTCAGTGTCACCCCAGATGAAATTCAGTATAAATCAATATAAAAGGTCAGGGGAATTTCTTGATTTTGATCTGTGTAACAAGGGCCTTGGAGTTAGCTGATACTACCAAAAATTGAGAAGTTCAAGTTATAATATGAAAATGTCATCTTAGTGCTCAGTACCAGTCAAGAAAAATAAGTACAAATCTTGGGATTCTAGGAGAGGAATACAGACAAAACAGAAAACGCTTGTGATGTCACTGCTCCTGTGTCATCTGTCTCTGTCACCTCCTCTCTGCTTTAGAGAATGCTTGATCTGCAAAGCATGGGCATCTGATGTGGTGGTCTGCGGAAATACCACCAGTATCAGATGCTGATGCTGCTTTGGGAACTCCTCTTTGAAAGGCAGGATTCCAGGCTTAGCAGCTTTTGGACTGATCCAGTCATTCTTATGCTTTTGTATTCTTATCAGAAGATTTCACTGAAAAGAAACATTTTTCAAGTTACATCAGTTTTAACGGGGTAACCTCAATGCCTGCGAATTTTAGATGTTGCTATGATTAAGGTAGAATAAGCAATCACATGATTTTTAATTATTATGCATCAATAAGTTGTATAGCGAGCTTTCCAAGACGGGCGGTTTTGAAGCTGATTACAGTTCATTACAGTTACGTTCATTGCAGTTAATGCATTTTAAAAATGTCTATCAGCTTATAAAGTAGTTGTAATTAATTATTGGTGGTCTATATAATGTTATATAGTAGGTATGTATGTTAAAACCTCTGAACTTAAAAAAACCCTATTTTCCTTAAAAGATATTGTTTTCACTTGGGTGAAGCAATTTTTTTTCTTTCGTACTCATTTTTACTCAGTTTTCTTCATAGGGTACACATCATGTTTACCCTTTAAAAAGTTTTAGATATACTTTTATTACCTTTAAAAGTCCCTTCCAACCCCAACTATTCTATGATTCTGTGATTATCATTTTGACTGAGTCTAACACAACCCACTTTGTAACAGTAGCTCAATAGATTATTCAAGTGTTAACTTCAACAGCCCCCACTTCAGCTGATCCTTTCTCAAAAGGCTTGAGGTGATGAATGAAACTTGGAGTCTGTGGTACTTTGTCCTGTATTTCATTGGATATTTCTATGCTCATTTGGACTTTTAATGTGCTGGTATAATCTGATTAGCATTCTGAATTAGTATGAAATACTTATTATTAAAAAGGCATTGATGGAGAAAACAAAACATATTTCCATCAAATGATGAATCAACTCTGTTTACTGTTTTACAAATTTATTTAGTCTGTTTAGTCTTTCCTTACTCTGTGCTGTGTGAAACTTGGACATGGCTATGAATTATTTCACGGCTGTGTCTTTAATAGCACTTGAGCTTTTCTTGAAGGTAGAGTGGCAAAGTCCTATAGGACAGCAGTCTCCAAACCCCAATCACTAAAAATTTTTGAGCATACATGCCCAATATATGTATATTTATTTATTTATAATTTACATTCATTGCTGAAGTTCTCGCATTTTCTTCCTGCACCCTAACGGATTGTCTTGTGCACACCCAGGAGCGTGTGCACCCCACTTTGGAGGCCACTACTATAGGTTCACTTAAAGTTGTATATTAGAAAAAAACTGTTTACCTCTTTAAAAAATTTAAATCGTATTTTTTGATTGTGTTAAGGAAACCTCAATTAAATTGTCTTTCTCCTTTTTCTGAGTTCTTCATATTCTTTCAGTTGTTCCTGCTACTAACCCTAATCATAAAACTGCCAAAACTTGAAGACTTCCCTTTTCCTCACCAGACTGCATTCCCTTCCATCAAATAACTACCTCTCCCACTTCATTTTTACTAGCTATACAACATGTAATGAGGGACAAGCCTTGCTTAGGCAAAGCAGAAAAGTCTTGCATTTGTCATATAGGTTTTTATTTGATACATTTGTTTGACAGTTTTTTTTCACCAATACGTGCTTGACCAAACATTTATATCCTTGTACTTGTTAATTGATAGTAGTGAGTCTTGAATGGGAAGTAGCTGTAAATGATTCAGAGAGGAACATACCTGAAAAATAAAAGGTAACCCACTTGGGATAACTTGCCCATCAGATGAGATATGTTGTTAACATGTCAACAGTGTATTCTACACTGCTTAGATGTATGTCAGGAACAAATCTACTCTTTGGAGAATCTGTCTACTTTTTCAGTCTCTCTGAATTCATGGTCTCAGTAACTCATTGCTCCAGAGGTTTCAAATTAAATACAGCTTATGTAAAAAATACGTCTTTTAATGTCACTCATTGAATTTACTTTCATTAGCTGGCTGCTGGCTTTGGTATTTTGAAAGAGCAAATAGCAATACACAGTCTCAAGTTTATTTCCAATAAATGATGTTTGCAACCCTTTGTGGTAAGATACACAGCTTCTTTTAGGAAGTGCGTGAGGCTTGTCTGAGCACAAACAAGCAAACCTCCTTCCCTTGGGGAATATAAGAATTTGAAACGGAAACTAAGGAGGAAGAGACTCAGGAACTGCCACAGGTTGCAATCTGCTGTTTTTTATATCTGGATGGTAGTGTGACTCAAGCCTGGAGACACTGTCATACTGACTGAAACCTGGTGCACTCTGGGTGTTAGAGGCCCCAAGAATGTTTCTGTTAACCTAGTTAAAGTGTACTTGGTGCCAAAAAGAAGTTCGGAGAGCTTGCCTGCTTCTTAGGACATGAAGACTCCTATCTCTGAAGTTTGTTCATGCAGAAGGTTATACTACAAGTGTTATGTTTGTTTCCTGGTTTGTTTTTTTGGCTTCCTCCTCTTCAATCCGGTAAACTCTTACTCATTTCCTCTTCAAATGAAACAATTCCAGTATTTTAATCTCTCCTTTTATGGAAGTCTCTTCCATGCCTCCAGTGGTTTTTCTCATCTATCAGTTCTTCTCTCTTACCATGCTGCTTTGTGGGTCGGTCTCACAGAAACTGAACACAGAATGTCAAGTGAGGAGTATTAGTATCACCATTTCCCAATGTTAATTTCAGTCCCATTTATGTGATGGGTTGAAGTCCTGGGTAATCTTAAGTCAGTAGAACAGTTTTGTTATCATCAGTGGAGCAACAATATATTCTTTAAACATTTTCCTTGCCTCTTGGATCTTCAGAGCTACTTGGCCAGGCACTGGAGATGTTTCCATGATAAGTCATTCTTGAATTGTTGTAATCCATTTTTAAAAATAAACCACAGTTCAGAGCAATTATTCATTTATTTCTTCCTGGCTATGTCATCTTGGGCGTTGCATGTGCAAATTGTGCATTCTTTAGCATTTTTAGGTTCCCTTCTCCCTTTTCTAGTGTGATCCTAGAAAGATTAAAGTGGGGCTGAGAAAACGCAATGGTTATATATAGCCACGCTTCTGTTCCTTGTCTCTGATGGTCCCATATCAAAGATAAGAGACCCAAAGAAAGCATTATTAGTCAGGCAGACACTAAAGCATATTCCCAAAGTAGTCCTATGTTTCCAGGATTAGTTGTTTCATCACCTTCCGAGGGCTGGAGGTGAGGCTGACTGGCCTGTAGTTCCCTGTGTCCTCCTTTTTGCCTTTCTTGAAGGTAGAAGTGCTTTCCTCCATTCTTTGGGCACTTCTCCCAATCACCATGGTCGCTCAAAAATTCTTGAGAGTGGCTTCGCAATCACATCAGCCAGACCCCTCAGCACTTCTGGGTGCATCCCATCATGGCCCATGAACATCTGACGATACCATGAAAAAAAAAAAAAACCCACCTGTGTATATTCTGTATATAATGATACATATTTATGAATTCTTAGAGTAATTTTAAAGCTATCTAAACTTTTCAGATTGTTCACATTAAAGAGTGTTAAAAGTAGTTTAATATATGCAGAGGCTCCTTAGTGAGTTCAACATAAGATTGTGGTTATAATTCCATTATACTTTTAGCCAGCAGCATTTATTCATCATATAACAAACCATTTTCTTAACCTTTTATAAAAGCAACTTGAAGGAATTGGATAAATTTTACAAGTGCTACATATTCTTTTTGACGACCTCTTCTCTTTGAGATGTATAATTCTGACAGTTACCATGTAATCCATCACTTCATTTTTTCAGAAGCCTTAGAACAGACCTGTGAAGAACTTACAAAACAAAGTCAGAGGAAATAAAGATGTAAAAGACTCATAGTGTGTACTTTATGATATTAATTTAGAACAGTGTGAGCACAGAAAAGGAGCAAGAGGCTTTATTTTTAATTTGGAGCTGCTCCTTCTGGCCAGTAGTCAGAGTTAATTTTCAATACTGCATCAGTAGCTCCAGTAAACGTGTGGAGTATTTAATTTTATTCTCCTATGCTAAACTAATATATCTGCAGCATAATTTTATGATTAACAGAGCCTGAGTCTGTGAACTAAGGTATTGCTTTTTTTTCCACTTGGGTGAAAAATGGGTAAATTTATAAATAATTTTGTGCTGGGATTTCAAATGAATATAAAACTTACTATACTGTATAATTTGTAGGTTTGAAACTCTGGAATCATTCTCAAATTAATAGAAGTACATTCAAATTGAACTTTAAAAATTCAGAATGTACAGACAAATCAAGCACGTTGCGACATGAATGTTAATCTTTTATTAACACTCTCCATAAAAGTCTGAGCCAGCACTGGACAAATGATTGCAAATGGTGTATTATCTCCTACGGTTTATTGCTTAAATCTCACATCACAGGTGAGACAATGTAAACAACAAGCCATAGTGAATCCGGATACTGGCGTTTATTTAAGAACCAAGGAGATCAGGGCTTTTACCTCGCTTGAATGCCTCCCACGCTACCTCCCCACTGCCCCTCCCAGGAAGGTAGCTGCTGGCCAGGGAAGGCTGGGCACAAAGACCTGTTCACTCCTGCTGTGCCACTGCTTGGAGCTAACAGTCGTGGGCGTCAGCAACCAAAATGCATGGACGTCCACTGGCCTCCTTCTCTCTGATCTCTGGGATCTTCCCCTACTTCCAGCATGTTCTTCTTACATCCTTAAAGCAGGATCTTTACCTTCATCCTTCCAGCCCCCCTTCTTCCTTCTGACATGACTGCTTCGTTTTGGGGACCTTTCTTTTCCATGTCCTCCTCTTTCCAGACCTCCAAGCTCACGGTGTTTCCAGTCAAAATAGTTCATATGCAGAAGCACAACATGTGATCAGCCTTGTAGTTGGTGGCTGAGTTCCCTGTCTCTATTAATGGAGGACTGAGGGCGCGCCACTTTTCCTTTGAGTGTGTGTTATAAAATATTGCAGCTAGCAAGTACCAATTGCAGTTAGCGAGTAGCAGACTTCTGCTTGAGAGTTCAAAATTCAATTCTGAAAATTTGTCCCACTCCATCCCTGCCTCCTACAGCCAATTACTTGCCAACTGTTAGCATTTAAACTATTTTTCGCCTAATACATTGTGATAAAGCAATAATAGGCAAGGGAAACAAAATGAAATTTACTGGATTAGAAAGATTTTCCTGCGTGTAAAATTTAGAGTACTGAGTACTCACATATCCAGAAAGCTCATCAGAGCCCAGTTTTCCATATCCAAGTTTCCTTATTTCAGAGCAGTACGAATAAAGTGATTATAAATCTGTACATGTCTAGATTTTAGAAAATTGTCATTTCTGTTATGCAATAGGGTCCTGATAATCCTAGTTTAATTTTTAAGTCAGATTTCAAGATGGAGATCAGAGATCAAATCTTTAGCTTTTATGAACTGCCCTAGCTCTGCTGATTTTGATGGGATTCTGAAAACTCAGACTGTCTTTGATTGCCAGGGTAGAATAGCAAGAAGAATAAAATGCTTTCCTTTCTCTTAGCCCAGTGAAATTGTATATATGGTCATTAATTATTATGATTTAATCAGTGCTTGAAGTGGAATAGTGTTATATTTATTTTTTAAGTGGTGAATGCCAGCAGTTCTTGTAGGGAAGACTTGGTTACGAGTGGCTGCAGGAAGTCAATGGGATACATGACTCTTAAAGGCATTCCAAATGGGAGAGGATAGCAGGAGAATGTCTGCTTTTGGTAGCTGCAAGGTACTGCTAATCATGTGGCTGATGGTTCCTTATGCTATGAGAGGCGGTGATGCTAGATGGCAGCTCCCATTACGTGAAGCTCTGTCGCTCAAAATAGCAGGATCTCACCTCTGCTAATAGTTCAAAAGCCCTTTCGGACTTGGGACTCAAAAAGATCAGTAAATCATTTGCCTCTCTCTTAAAGCAGGACCTTGTCTCTGAGTTGCAATGGCTTCTTGTTCTCATTTCCAGCTGTGCTGAATGATCTGCCCCCCAGCCCAGAACAAGGAGTACTAGCCATTAATAGCCAAGTCATTAACAGACTTGATGAAATAGTCTTGTCAAAGCTGTTGTAGTTTCAATGTCAGTGTTTTGGTGATACTAGGAATGCTTAAATAGATGATGACAAGTTAGCCTGAGAGTTAACAGTGTAACAGTATTATATTAAGAACATAATGTTGCAAACTTTTCTGCAGAGTGATGAGTTTTTCAGGATATGGTTGCAGGCATATTTGGAACCCCTTCTTTTTTTACTGCACAATTTTACATACAGCCAGAAAGTTGCCTTCACAATATCAGTGCTAAGTCAATACAAAAGGATAGCCTGATGTGACAGAAGATTTTTTTTTCTGTTAACAATAAAGGTCTCTATTTAATTTAATAAAATTTAATAAAAACCCAAGCATATCTTTCTTTTCATCAGCAGGGTTTTTAATTTTGTAGTAAATAACACAGGAGTATTCTGAAAGTTAAAACTTTGATTGTTAGTGGCTATATGAAAGCCTTTCCAGTTGTGTAATTTTAAAATGTTACAAACTACAAGATGATGGAAGAAGTTTGAAAGAAGAACCTAATTCATATACGAATGCTTCTGGAATTGCATGCTCTGAAAATTTAAGCTATGCTAGGTTTAGCCATAGAAAGTCAAGTATGCTATACAGGTGACAGAACAAGCAATATGAATTGTCCATGTTTATACAGATTAAAGATTTGTGTAACTTGTTGGTTAACGTAGTTCTTCCAGATCAAGTTCTAATGACACGCTAGTTTCAGTGAATAGTTCTCTGAAATAACATCATTTCATGGGACAAGGAAACAGAATGCTGTCTGCAGAGCCTGATGAGAACACATAAATCTGAAGCCTAGAAAAACACTGTTTTTACCTTAAAAATTAAAACCCAAATGACTTCCACGCCTTTCAACACAGTGGTACATTGCCAGAACAGTTTCAAAAAAGGAGAAAGAATGATGTTTTGTATTATTCTTACTGCTGTATTCTGTGGTACTTGCCATATTTAATGCTTTCTTAAAAGAAAATCGATTTTTCCTCCCTGCCTTTTATTTTTGAATATTTATCATGTCAGTCTAAAATGATACGGCTTTTGAATATATCGATATATAAAATTATATGAGAAGTTCCAGTTAGCCAGGAGGGTTGAAATGTAGATTAAGAATGGTATTTATCACTCCTTATCTTTACCATTGATATCTTTTTTTGATGATGCTGGAAGCATCCTAGATCATGCCTCAGTTACCTCTTCAACCAACAGATTGGTGTTCCTTATCTAGTAGGTTGCTGTTAAGTTCAATTTCTTGCTGACCTTCTCTATGGGTGATGTCTAAGAGTATCTTTAAACTGTGGAGTAAGTCCTCAAGTAGCGATTTTTTGGGATGCTGGTCTACACTCCCTTGTATTCCAGCCCCAAAACCCTGTACAAAGGTAGGATCTAACAGTCCTTCAGTGTTCCCTGAAACTGGTTTCTGGAGCTTCTAAGCATAACTTTCAGGACCCTTCAGGTGAGGTGGACCCTTCACTACTAGCTCCTGCTTCCTTATTGTCACGGAAATACAGTTTAGCTATTCTCACAGTTCATGGTAGGTGAACAGTTGTGCCAGTCAGCTCGTCCTTGCTGAGTTTTAACTCCAATACAGTGTTGTTGCAGATACAGGAGGCTGAGCTGACCATGAAAACGACAGTCTAACCTGCTGCAGAGCTATTTAAATCCAGCTGTAATTCAGCACAGCCAATTTACTTTTCTGTCAAGGAAAAAAAAAAATCCCAATGTTATTTCATAATTAAATATACGGGCAAAATGTAAGCTTCCAGATAAAGGAAATGTCTTTGAAGATAGGTCATCTCTGTTTTGCAATGTGTACTGTACAAGAAATTTTAAGAACATTTAATTTTACATAACATTTTACATTTAAGAACAATTGCATTTAAATTGAAAGACATTTAAATTAAAAAAAACTAAATGTATTACTGCATGTGCATTTATAATAACTGGTGTAAAAACTTCAAGTTCAGTACTTCAGGACATCAAATCAAACTTCTTTATGTTTAATTACTGCCTCCCTAAAATTGCATTAGCATTATTACTTCTAAGTGTGGTATTTATTTAATATCACATATATTTGTAATGTGAACTAAACAAAAGATATAATGAAGTTATTTCTAAATTACTTTTTTGCCTTGGGAGTAGAAACATTTTTTATTACAAGATCATGAGCCATGATAACCCATTAATTAATTTGCAAGGAGACCGGAAGGTTCAGTTACAGCTTTAACAGAAAGGATATCAATTATTTCTTCAACCATTTGTGAAGGAGCCGTGGGGGGCAGGAAGAGACCAGTACAACAAAAATGGAATTGAGAGAATGACACTCAGCAATAAAATACTTTACATCCACTTAACAGCTTCAGGTGGAACTGAATTTAGGACACAGAAGAGAGATGAACGATCAAACCCCTAAGTCAGAACTTCTTGTGGGAGGTTTTGAATTCAGATTTGCTTCTACAGAGGTATTGATATTTACTTTTCACAAAAACTAGTATTTTAATATAAAGATATACTAAAATATTTTAAATCCATTATCTAAATTGTTAAGCTAAATTGAAGTTACTGCTTTCTCTAAGCTTTTACTGTACTGTTCATACTACTTGAAAAACCACCCAGTAAATCCACATAAAACTCCTCTCCAATCTTCCAATCTACCAAACGTCGTTTGCTCAAAATAGAGTTTGAATACATGCATAACTTTAGGCAGGTATTCAAGGAAATAATCATAAACTTACATACATACTTAAATCCTTTGCTAGATTGAGACACTATTTTTATTTTACACATCACTTGTCTTTTAATAGTGCTTTATTACTTGTATGCTTTTAGAAACAACCTCAGGAAAGTCTAGTTATATAAAAAAAAAGTTTGTATCTCTAAAATTCACATATATGTTAACAAAATTCATGGCTATCATGTCCAAGGGTCTTATAGTAGTGTATTTCCTTGTCTACTCCCTTGGGGAGAAATGCGTGCTCACTGACTATCTTGTTTTAGTAAGCTTTTTGGTTTTATGTTTGTTATGTGCAAATTTAAACTAGAGACAATAGCAAAGAAGCGTACATTGCAGTTGGAAGCTGATAGAGCATGGTGTTACAGTTTTGGTGCTTATCCTTGAGAAAACTCCCAGATACATATCTGATAACAAAATGATCATGGAAGAAGTGGAGATGTTAATCGCAATATTCTTCATAAAGCTGTAGGTAGATATGCTGTGGAAAATCCAGAATCAGAAGTCCTGAACAGAAAGGCTGAGGCTCTGAACTTAGATTGAAACTCTGAAGGAAATAGAGAGATTCAAAGGCTTAGCGATGTGTTTGTAGCAGTCTGCGTTGCTGAGGAGGTAGATCCTAGTATGTAGGGAGATAGCAAAACGCTGAAGACCACATCTTCACCTGTATATCACAGTTTCATAGACCAGGCAAGAGGAGAGGAAGGTGTGATTTACCAAGGCACAAAATGACTCCTTGGTAGTCTCTAGGAGAACAGATGACAGAAAATATCCCTGTCAGCTCTTGTATGTGAGACAACAGTGGAGAATCCAACCTCCTAACCTGTCGGCTGACCCACACAGATGCTAGCGTGTGTTTTCTGTGCCGATAGGTTACAGCATGGCTGTGAACTCCTGAAAGTGTTTTTCTTGCTCCTCCTTCTCCAATACAACTTTTCTTTAGGTTCCATATGCTTTTCATCTATAATTTGATCTCATATGGCTCCTGGGCTATCATAGCTCAGTTGGTATCCATATGTGGTAGGAGCATAGAGGTGTCTGTTGCCTGACTCTGGCACCTTTTCCTCCTGGTGGCTGCATGCTGGTGATACAGAGGCCCGGAAAAAGGAATCCTTCTCGAACTCCACAAACCAGTGATCTCCTGGGGAGATGTTGTCCTAGTTCCCATGATATATCTTCAATATAAAATTAAATAGGGAAGTTAATATGCCTGTATTCTGTTCTCTTTGTACAAGGGAAGAATAAACATGTATTTTTGTTATTTTAAATGACATCAAAATATATTTTAAGTTTGAGTGCTTGATCCTTCCAATGTATTCTTTGATTAGGTCGGAATTGCAGAAAAACCTCTGGCTATATGCACAGAAAAGATGGTTGACTTTAAGTCCTAAACAAAGTAAAATCACAAGAAATCTGTTCAACATGTAAAGTGCGTTCTGATGAGTTGTGTTTTCTAGTTTACCAAGGACAGCATTACCGTGACAGAGTGAATGTTGCCTTAACGGTAGTGAACTTGACCGTGGTAAAAATATGTAACCGCCAGAAAAGAACAGAAAAATAACATACATGAACAAGTATCCTTATGTGTTTAGAAGCCCTTAAGACTGAAATAAATGGCTGATCTAACATTGTTGAATAAATATAAAACTATTTTATTTTAGATTTGGGATGTGCTAACACGTTGGACTGTTTTATGAAGTCCTAATTGTATGAATTAAGTAAGCTTTTTAACATGGCTTATTATGAAATCTAGGAACAGAATAATTCTGGGAAAAGAAAATTAAGTCCTGAATTAAACAAACTGTTAGGTGATTTGGATTGTTTTAATAAAAAATTAAAAAAGAAGGTTTGATATCATTAGAGTCCTGGGATCCTGCTTTTGTGATGGTATTCCAAATACTTCTGTTAAAAGACCTCTAAACTGAAAATTGGTTGAAACTGGAAACGTGTTTTTCGGTGGACATTTTTGGAAGGGTTTTGTGCACAGAAGTAACGGAGTCCAGGGCATAGGTCTTTATTGGTACTCCTTAGTTACTTAACTAACTTAATTCATTAAAAACCTTTTCTTGATTGGTATGCAGATTTTTTGTCCTCTTTTCATTTAATACATAAGGAACAAGCCAGGGACTAATTGTATTTGGATCTTTTAGGAATTCATTTGAACTGAATCATTAAAAAAAAAAAGGTTTTTTTTCCTCTCAGTTGCGAATCAAGGATGTGTTTCTGTCGAGAGACAAAGCATTTCTATGAAGTAGCTGCATACCTGGTTCATTCATACTGATATCTGTGAAGTAAGCACACACTTAAATCACCTGTTTAAATGGCAGTCTGAGTGAGATCAGATGTATACGTGCTTAATGTTTAAGAATATTTGACAGCTATTATTTTTCATGAACCTATCTGATATATGTTTAATGTATTTAATAAGAAAAAGCAAATATTTCATTAAAGTATATTTTTTTAAAGTATTGTGGTGTCGGCTGCCTCTGTTTACTAAATAGATCTCAAAACACTGTCTTTGTTTATTTTTATAGTTTACAGCAGTGCCTTTAACTAGCCCCTGTAAACTTTTGCAACTGTTAGACCAGTTGCAAGCTCATATCACTTTGAAAGGATTGGTACTTTGGGAAATGTAGAGCAGTTCTCCGGACTGCTCAGCAAGGTTTTTGTCTTTGTTGATGATTGGGTGTATAATTACATGTTTTCTTTTTAAACTATAATGTATATTTTCAACTTGAGCGATCAGTCCAACAATACCAGTGCAGGCTGCTGAATAAGATCTACCAAAAGGTCAGCTGAAATGGCTCATTTTGGATACATTTTCCTTGTCTGAAAAAAAAAATAGATGTTTATTTACCAGATATATTCAGTTTTTCTTATGTATGTAGACCTTTACAATCTGTAAGAGTATGTTGAAAAATTTTCAACATTTGATTGAACTCTGCCAATTTCTGATAAATGTCTGATATGCTATTATCCTCCTGTGTTTTATTGGAAAAATATTATCAGAGAAATTATTGCTGCAAGTTTGTAAAAGCAGCTTTATTCTTTTTCCAGTGGTTATTGTATATGCTATACCATTGATCGGTGGTCTATCATCAATCTTTTTATCTTCAAAATATAGTATAATGACCAATACAAAATTCGAAGTTCATCATCATAGTGACCAAAAGGTGTTTTGCTTTGTTCTGTGATGAAATACCACATAAATGAAGCATATTAGTTATGTTACTAATGTTACTCATTTTTTGAATGATCTTGTTGTTACAGCTTCTGCTACATTTGAAGACTTTCAAATCCGGCCCCATGCTCTTTTTGTCCACTCGTATCGAGCGCCAGCCTTCTGCGACCATTGTGGAGAAATGCTGTGGGGGCTGGTGCGTCAGGGACTCAAATGTGAGGGTAAGCTGCAGTGAGGTGTGATTTTTAGTCTCAGTAAGAGTTCATTCCACTTATGTATGTTGTCTCTGATGCTGCTTTTAAATCGGTTAGGCATCAGAAAAAAAATTACAGTAGGTAGAGACAGTAAGAACTATCAAAATAATTAACTAATTAAGGAACTAATCCTTTTGGCTGCTCTGAGGTGTCCTAGATATGGCTCTGTAACCTGAAGTGAAAAAACATGGTCTATATGTATTTTTAAGACAAGATTTTCTGTGTCTTACACTTCCCTTATGAGGCTGAGCCTATATGTAATTCTATATCACATTAATTCAAATCATTTAACTGAACTTACTGTCAGTCCATATGAGGCTGTAATAGCTATCTTCTCATGTTTTCCCACAACTATTTGCCTCCTGGTTCTGTATCCTATGGAATATAATGTTTCCAGTGAAAGACTTCCTTACCTCCCAAATGTGGATCATAGAAATTTCTTGCACTTTGAGACCAGAGATTTTTGAAAAATCAAAGAAAAAACACTGGATTTAGATATAACTGTTCAGAACTCGTAACATTATCTCTCTAAAAATTTGTAGAATATAGGAACAAAACCAGCAGAATAGAGGAAAAAAGTTTAATAAAAAATAAGGGTGGTGTTTTGAATTTTTTTTTTTTAAGTGCTTTCCTTTTTCCAGTAATAAACTGTATCAGGTGGTTTTAAATTTATCTTTTCAGGATGTGGTCTGAATTACCATAAGAGGTGTGCGTTTAAAATCCCTAACAACTGCAGTGGCGTACGGAAAAGGCGCCTGTCAAACGTTTCCCTGACAGGACTCAGCACCGTTCGGACAGTTTCTGCAGAACCCTCGCCCAGTGTGCCGGATGAAGCCCTTCTGGTATGGGATTCCCTAGCTATAGAGGCCATGGGTGTTGCTGCGAAGAAGCAAGGACATTTAGTGCTATAGGATCTGGTTTTGCCTGTTACAGACTACAGAGGAGGGTGGTATGTAAATTGTAAAGCATTGCTGTGAGAAAAGTCATCTTGACATAAAAGGGAGGTCACCAGCTTAAGGTATGTGGGTTTAAGGTATGTGGCACTTCTGATACTCCCAGTAGTCTCCTCCCATTGGCAAGAATTAGGTTATTTTGAAGGTCTAAAACTGCCACCCATGCTAACGTGAGTAGTTGCATCTTGGAGGATGCCTTCTCTGGAAATAGAAGTTGAATTTCTTCTGCATCAGATCATTCTATCCATTGGTTTAGGATATAGGAAAGATTCGTCCCAGGAGAACACTGTGACCCAAACACCACGTTATCAAATTGAGTATCTGTAACAGTCAAGGCTATAGTGAATTAGTAGGAGCCGGTGTATTTAGCATGCTAATTTCTAAGTGTTCAGAAGAAAGTAGTAGAAATCTCCATTATTTCCTTAAACAGATCTATTTGGTGAATGTATGTATATATCTGTATGTGTGTAGATGTACAGTATACACACAGGCACATGTAAATATATGGTATAGTTTTATATGCATTAATAAAGTAATGACAGGAGTAATTTAGAATTACATGTATTTTTTATCTTTGGCGTATTTGTTCCTTTTAACACTCATGATCATAATACACTTGAATAGTTAAGAATTTACACTGTGTGTAAATGAATCCACTCCTAAGTGAAAGTTTTGAAAACCTTAAGGTTTAAAAGAGAGGAAAGAATTTATAAGTACACACATCAATTATCATGTTTTCCTCTCAATTAGAATATTAAACTTATTAAACTTGACATACTAAAAGGACACTATTGCAAATGATGTAGATCTGGTGTTATATGCAGTACCATCTATGAACCATAATTATGTACTTATGCTACTGATTATCATCAGCCTGAAACTACTTGGAAATTAAGGTTAACATTCTGAATCTGTATTTTTAATTGAAAAGCTGCATAAATGAGTAAGGTGTTTAAGTTCTGCAAAAGCTGCAGCAAGAAGTCTATAGGGATTATTCATAATTCTCAGTATTGTATCAGAAATGCTCAGTTGTATCAGAAATGCTCACTTATTCAGACAGAAAATTTTGAGGAAGGCTGGCCCTAATTCTGAAGTGTTTCTGGAATTTTGGTTAAAAAAAATATATGAGTGAGCATCCTGGTATACTCTCTATAAATATTCACTGCACTGTACAGTTGTAAGATAGCAAAAATTTTCAATTTTAAAACATTTTTAATTCGTTGTTTGCTGATACATTCTGGTATGAAACACCGGTTTTGCAAGGCTACATATTTTAAAAATGTTGAAAATGTTAGAATTGCTAGTGAAGAAATATAGTGAGTTTAATATATACTGCAGGGTATGCTTGTCTAAGAACTTGTAATTATCAGTGTACCTACGCTGATGATTCAGAATATCATACATGCGCACACACACGTGCATGCACAAAGAAAATATGTTTACAGTAGGTACGGGGATAGGCATTAGCCTAGAGAAATAAAATCACTTTCCGATTTCACCTTTGTTTCAGGAAATCATGGTATCATTTACCAGCTTCTCAGAAGTGCTCTCACATATGGCTTCTATATGTCTTTCGTTTTTTTGGGGTTTTTTTGCATTGAATGTGTTTCAATTTTTTCCCCTTTTCTTTAAGTGTGCATAAGCTTTGTCAGTTCTCCTGTATCAGATCTGTCCTTTGGACTCCATTCTTCTGCAGTACTTGTCAGATAAGTTTTATGGCAGTTTATACTGTGGTACCAATCAAAGCATGCACTTTGGAATGTGTTTCACTTTTCTGCACACTGTGTGAATATACTAAGAAACATCATCCTCCTTCACAAAATTGTATCATTCGTTATTAGTATTGGTGTGGCACTTGAATCACTGGTAACAAAATATAACTTATGTTTGAGACCACTGAATTCAATCAGATTTCTGTCAATTCTTTAAATAGGACTAAAATAAATGTTATTTTTACCCTTATCTACTATGTAGAGTCAGAGCAGTTGAGAGAGAAGGAGTTCTAAGAGACCTTTCATAGGTGGAATTATTAACTACGTTATGATTTCAGAACCTTTTTGTCGATGTTGTGTGAACCAGAAAGAAGCCAGCTTTAGCTCCCCATGTTAAATTTAGCTTGTAAATCTGGCTTCTGGAAAAATGCCACTTATAAAGTGAAGAAGTTGTGCCCTAACTTATGAAATTGTGGCATTCAGACAAATCTTTGAGACAGGATAATATGGAATCCTGCAAAGGGTATTTTAATTATCCTTTCATAGGGAACCACCACACACAGCCACAGTTTCAGTTTGTGTGTAAATGTTTTCATTTGTCAATAAAGCATTTCATTTGAGCTGAAAATTGACTGGGGACTGTATTTAAGTGCAGCTTTAAAAATCTACCTCCAAAGAATAAAATGGGGGCAGTATCCTTTTTTTGATTCTTGACTTAGTGTAAAACTTATCAAATACTAAAACATGTAGAACTAGGAGGATGCTATGTAACCCAGATTTTTACCCGTCATAGCTCAAATGCAATTCTTTTGCATTCGATTCTATAACATGAAGTGAAAGTATAAAATAATCGCACATTCATGCTTGCTTCTGAAGTAACATTATTTTCTGTCTTTTTTTTCCCCCCTCCCTTATTTCTTTGTTTCGTTTTTTCTTCTTTCCAACCTCCTGTCTCAGTCTCCTGTCAGCCCTGGCTATGAGGTATGTACTGAATTTGCTCTACTCCCTGTTATACTATCAGGAACATCCTCTTTTAGGATTATCAATGTCAATGTGAAGAAATGAAGGAGTTTAATCAGATCGGTACTTTATGCTCTTCAGAACTCAAGAGTATTTATTTTTCTATTAGAAAGAGTATATCCAGTGCAAAACTCTGAAGTTCAGATTCCAAAGTGAAGGTCATAATTCTTTAAAATTAGCTAACAATAAATATTTTGATACAAAAGTGGCATTTTAATTTTTTAGGCATAATAGACGTCACTGGTTGGACTATAGCCCTTGGTAGCCCTTTTTTCCTGGTAGTAACATATGGGAGGAAAATTTTAACTTCACTTTCAGAACGTTAGGCATTTGCTGGAATAATGTAGAAAATAAACATTTTATTTTAAGCTGAACAAACCTGACCTTTAAGTGCTCACCAGCAATAAACTTCTGATATCATAATGCAGAGTAGTAGCTTTTTTCCAGAATACGGTTGCATTAAAAAAAAAAAAGTCAAGGACTCTCTATTTCTGTGGAAATAAACATGAACAGTGTACGACTAAGTTACAGCTATATATAAAAAGCATCAAGTCTATCTTAATGAGAAAACAATTTTATGTTTTTTTTCATGGGTACTCCATGTCAAAGGTGGTCCTCTTTGGCTTTCAATATGGATTTTCCAAAGAAATTTGTTTCATGTTTAAAGTTTCAAAAGGTTCTGAAACTATGAAATCTTGGCATCTTTCCCTTGCAGCATGTATTTGAGATGCAGGCAGAGAAGAGCAGGCTTTGCAAATGTTTTCCTTTTTAGAAATACTACACAGTTAATATGAGGAATATTTTGTTATGCTGAAGTGAAGATTATCATGGCCAAACATCTATCTCTTAAGAAAGGAATAACTTATTTCTTCCTAAAACACATATATACTTGATGTAGTGTGCCTAAGTATCATAGTGTGCCCCAGAAGTACAAGTCCACACAATACCCATAAAACAGTACAAACAAACAAAAAATAGAATAAGATTTTTGTAATATCCAAGATAATTTTATTCTAAGTATGTGCCATCTGAAAAAAATGGTAAATCCAGCAATCCAGATAGTGATGGATTACCCTAAATTAACAGTAATTAAAAATAGTAATGAAAAAAGATAAAGGTATTTGGAGGAAAAACAAAATTGTGTTTCTTTTGTAAAAGAAAAAGAATGTTAATCATCTATGTTTTTAATTTAAAATACATTTATGTGACACAACAGGATTTTATCTCTATTTTTATATATATTTCCATTATTTTGGTATGTTTTATTCATTCTTCTAGTAAGCTATGAATATTGATGTGTTAAGGTAATTTTACAGACACATTGGCAGTGATTTCTCAGAAAAAGCCTAGCTGAGCTTTGCATTTAAGGTAGTATTGCTGTGTCTTACGGGGCACAGGTAAGTGGAATACTGCAGTTACTTACATGTTATCATTGCTTTTTAAGGGAGAATCCGGAATTATTTTTTACTAAATAATTTACTTCACTTTAGTTTTAAAAGACTATTTGCTTCTCACTTCATCAGAATACAAAGCAGCAGGTGTTGCCTGCCTCTGTACACTTGTTATAAGCAAGACTTGGCTTGAGGCTTCTCAGCTATATGTAGAAGAGTGATTTTTGCAGAAACAGGACAGTAGACTCACTCGGAGGGAGTTGTCTTGAGGTGTAGATGGCCATTTTATCTTGTTCCCTTGTATCCAGCTCTTAATACAGCAGCTCTTTTTTCTTACTCCACTGAAATAAGGAGCCCTCATTTCCAGTGACTCAAAAATTCCCACTCTACAAAGCCTTCCTTTTCCACTGTCAGACAGAAGACGCCTCTCCTTTTCCTAGTTCCAGTCCCTTTAGAGCCTCATATGGCCTCCTCAACTCCCTGGACTGGAAAAAAGGAGCCCCTGAGGGAAGGGTTAAAGAAGAGCTAGGGTGTTCCAACTGAGAGCAGCTTTGTGCCTTACGCCAGTTGTAATTGGTAGGAGTCCTTTTCTAATGGCTAGAGTTCATTCGACCAAAGATCCTCAGAGGCAAAATTAATATTTCCTCTTAACAAAGGACACTCAACTCTGAATTAATACCACTCATAGTTGTGTTCTCTTCTTGTAACTCCCAAGTTATGCTTCCATGCTCCAGTGATGTACGTTGCACATTCCTGTCTGTCCTATGGGAACTTATTTTCAGTGTGCTTGTTGGTTTAATAAGAAACCCTATGCTATTTTGGCGAGTTCCTCTGGAAATTTTTTGAGGTCCAAAATCTAGATGTTACTTAAAATTAATAAAAGTATAAAATATAGGCTGTAAACTAAACCCATCTTAAGTAATGTTTACATTCATTTAGTGCCAGATTCACCAGATGAGCCTAGGTTCATGCACTGAACAGAACTGAGAACCAAGAACTCAATGAATCTGACACTGAAAATTAAATATTTAAATAAGGAGGAGGAAGGAGGTTCAGGTTGTTCTTGTCCTCAGGTAATTGTCACTTGTTCTTAAATCCCCTATTTTCTTTTTAGGAAAGACAATAAAAATAGTTGTCAGCTTTTGATCCTTCATAGAAGTCACCGTGGCTTAAACTGAGGACTTGTAGATGCTCTGTGACTGTGACAGTAGGAATTCTTTAGTAGTGTATGGCACATCTAAGCAAACATACACTCAGAGCGAAGTTTTTGTAGTTTCTATGTACTAACACAAGAGTTTGCACATATTGAAAATACAAATGTGTTTTGAGGGATAGAGGCAATCAGCGCAACCTTTTATCTCTGCTTACCTGGCCCAAACATGTTCAATGGCACTTTCCTTTCTAACATTTAAGCTTGTTCTTGTGCATTGGTAACATCCTACTGCCCCCAAACTCCCTTCCCTTTAGACAAGCCTTGCCAAGCTGGTTTGTCTAGACCTCCTCTGTCCAATGCCAAAACTTTTTCTAAACCAGTCGCTGTGGTTAAGCCCAAAAGCTTGCTGGTTTTCCCTGATTTGGTAAGGATGGTATTGGAGACAGAGTCAGATGGGATGCATTTACACAGGCATTGAAAAAAAAAAAATAGGCAATATTAATATGTGACAGTGTGAACCAGAATTGTACAAAGGTTCCCTGAAGGGTTTTGTCTTGAATTATAACTTGACTATGCCACCTTTGTATCATGGTATGTACCTTTTTTTTCCTTTTTTATTAGTTCTATGCAGTAGGCACAACTGAGCTGCTGAGTCTGGCTTATGATGTGAGTATTCTAGTAGTACAAGAGACTTAACTGAAAATAATTTATTACTTAAAATTATTATACTTAAAATTATGAAGCACATAATAGAAGGGCAAAGTAAACCTAATATTTTTGAAGGAACGTCTGTACGGTGCAGGAAAAAAGCTTTGTGCTCTATAAGCCCTACTATGCCTGCTGTCACTAGCAAATCCTTTGTCAGCAAAGGGCTTTTGGTCTCGGGAAATCCCTGACTCTGAGAAGTTAGTGTAGTCACACAACAACTGCTGAAATGCAGTAATCTTTTGTTACTTTACAAAATAAGGCAGGTTACAGACAGAGTATTCAAACCACTGTTTGCTGGTATTGATGTCTGAGTGGAGGAACAGGGTACATAATGATTTCCATCTGTGGATAATTTAATATTAACAGCTTGTATTGAAGTCAGTTCTTTGATGTGTTTACACATGTAACACTCAAATGTTTTTCAGACTGTAGCTATCTAACTATGGTGTTTGTAGGATTAAATCATACACTTGACTTAGTGCAAGAAGCCTCGAAAGACAACACAGTTGATTGCATTCTAAGTGTGGTATTTCAGGATATTTAACTGAAGATTTGTTTCCTTGAATTCACTTAATTACAGTCACATAGTTCAATTTGTAAAAGAAAGTCAGCATTTGCATTGCATTAAAAACGTAGTAGTTCCTGTGGTTACATAGATATCTAGCACCTCATTTGACAGTAGCTTCCTGTGAAGAAATTGTATATGAACATATTAAGGCTTTATCCTCTGCCTTCAATATAGGAAGGAAATGCATGTTTCAACAAGTATGCTTCAACACTGAAAATGAAACTTAACGCAGACAGTTATTGCTGTTTGGTTTTTTAAATATACTTTTTATCCTTTTTTTTATATACACTTTTCTCAGTTGTCCAAGTAAATAAAAAAAATAATAGCTCTTGATAGTTTGTTTCTTTTGTTAAGGCAAACATTTCAAAACTGTAGTAATACCTGTGTTGTTTTTGATTGAATATCTCAGTGTAAAGTACAGGAATAATGTCACACTACTTTTTAGATATTGAGCCTGCAAAAGGTTAGCACTTCCTTGTGTTTGAAAAAATTATATATTTAGGAGAGTATAGAATGTTTAGCTTGTTCTCTTCTGAGTGAAGTTTACTGACTTTGATGTGTTTCCCCAAGCATAATTTCAAGTAAGATGATCAAATGTCAAAATTGAAGTATTTCTTTTCTGACTCCTCTAGAACATGAAGCTTATCAGTGAAGGTTTGTCAGAATCCCTGGGACATTTTTAGTAGGACTGTTGAAACCTTTTAAAAGAAGGTCAGGCAAAGAGCAGTCTATTTTATGTTTTAGTCTAGCCTGTGCAGCTGGATTGCAGGGCTGATCCTTGTCTTTGTTCCTGAGCGGCCAACTCTGCATCCAGTCAGTCAGCTTTTATTGCTTCCCGTCAGTCCCTTCAGCATCTCCCTAAAGTTTCTTTGGTTTCTGTGCCTGGGAGGGATAGTTGTGGTGCTAAAAGTCAGTCAAACTCACCCAGGTAATAAAACCAGCTGAATCCATTGGCAGAGAATCAGTATTTATTTCAGTTTCTTAATTGTATATTGCAGTGGATTTGGACAAGGTAAAACGACAGACAGGAGGGTTCTCCTGCCGAGGGATTTTGACCTCTGGGGTAGCAGTTATATGGAAAACTGTCTCCTTCCTGCAGTGACAGGGTTCTGCACAATGACTTTCTGCTGTTGGCTACTGTAGAGAAATTTCTTGTGTCCTTGAATAGCTTTTAACCAAGCTCACCAGATAAACTATGAGTAGCTTCAATATATTCCAAAAATTAGACAAAATCGAATGAGGAGGGGCAAGGCATCAGCTAATAAAGAGTCATGCAGAATGCCCATGTTGGGGAAAAGCTTGGCACCTCTGCCTTCTTGGAATTAAAAAAAAAGCCACAAGCTTTTTTCAAAATAAAAGACTAAGCAAGCACTGGATTCCATTAGATAGTCTCATAGCTTAAGGCATAATTGAATTGAAGTTCCTGGATGTGATCAGTGTCACTAGCTTGGTTGGACATCCGTACAGTTAAATATCTGTATGAGTTTCTTTGTGTTTGTTGTCACTTGGAAAATCATATTCTGAACTGTTAACAGTATAGATTACCTTGCTGGGATGATTGTTCTAAAGGGCTATTTAGTCTTCGGAGCCACACAGGCTGTGAGTTTCCATGGTGTAATCCAGTTAAGCAATCATTTCCTGGGAAGTTTCCAGATTTGCTGAGTCAGTAGTCTGGCTGACTACCAGGAAAAACTAATTTGTCTTTCTGACAAACCAGGCACACCAGCCGAAGAAGAAGGTGCTTTGTGGAAGAGATTCTTGCTTTTGCAGTGAAAATAGGATAGTTCCTGTTTTCCTTTTCTTTCAGGGGCTTTAAATTGTGGCATCTCTCTGATGTCTCTGTCAGCAGCTTCCATTCCCTTCCTACCTCTGAGCACAAGCCGAGGGTCACGTTGCCTCTGGCTGGAAGAGGGAAGGAGAGTGAGTCTGTCAGATCCGGCCTGGGCATGCAGGAGGGGGACCAGATCCATGTCTGCTCTTGTCTTTTCTAGTACGGGAGAAGGTGAAACTCAGCTTTACCTCTTACTTGACCTGAAGACACTGTAAATTAAGAATTGCTGGTGTGTTACGTGGTGTGCTACGCTGCTATGGTGTAGCAGCCCAGTGCTTGCAGAATGGCAAAAAAAGCTGACGTACTATTTCTGTAAATAGAAGAAGCCGATGGATATTTTCTACAAACAATTGGTTTGAGTGAGTTTAGGCCTACCTATTTAGTTTCACTCGTTTTGCGGTGAGGGTGGCGAAATGGTTGTGTGTGTTTGTTATTAAATTTGTTATGCATCCTCAGTATATTATTTTTAACAGAAATATAAGAAGTATTTTGAATATTAAAATCACATTAAAAAATTAAGGGAGGGACCAGTCTTGAAGACTGACATTCTGCAGTAGGTCTTCCAATGTTTATCTTTTGTTTAGTATTCATTACTGCTTGAACTGTAGAGAAACTTCTAAATTACTAGCAAAAATGTAGTTAATCACCTGTTCTCTAATATTACTCGTCACCCATGTGAAATGAGACTTGAATTAAATCCTTTAAAAATTATGTGTGCATTGACTGATAGAAATTTTGGGAAACAAGTTTAATAAACTACAGTACAAAAACTTCATTAATGCTAACTTGGTATTTGATAAAGCTGATGGTATGATGAAACTGTTGCAGAGTTACCTTTCAGAAAGGATTGAGTTAATGTAGAGCACACAGAATTCACTTTTTTTCCAACCTGCTCTTTTCTCAGAACAATCCAGAAGCATATACTAGCACATTAAAACCAAAAATCTTGCCATCAAACAGCAAAAAAATATAGCAAATAATTTGTGCCAAACCCATACTCTACCACACCTGAGATTTAATCAGACATCATCTAGGCAGTGCATCTCAGTGGTCAAAGCCAAAGCTGTAGGGAAGCCTGTCTCTCTCTCTTAAACATAAAAGTGCCTGAGATTAGTCTCAGTACATTTCAGCAACACTGCTGAAATTTCTAAAAACTTGCAAGGCACTTGTTGAGGAAAACTGTGCCAAACCAGCTTTCTAAAATCCTTTGAGCATGAGGTAAGTAATTTGGACTTTTAAAAAGCTTTTAGCACTATTCAGTTGCCAAAATAATTTTTGATTTGACAATAATTCAGAAAATGAAGACAAAGAATGACAATACGAAGTAGATTTAATTTAGGTGATATTAGACAGGGTTTTAACAGAGATCATAATGTTAAGAGATATTTGTATCACTTGTACTTTAGACAAGAGTAAGATTGTCAAGAAATAGCTCTAGTGGTAAGAACAGTAAATTGAAATACTCATTTCTTGCAGTGACATAATGAAAGCAAGCAACAGAACTCTTTCCCTTTAGAAATTCTTACGCTTTTCCAGTTTCATATGTCTTAAGAGAATAGTATTACTACAATATGAGAAGTCCACCATATGTCCATATTCAAGACAAAGGCAGCAAAGTGTTGTGACTAATGCCTTGCAGGTAGATTAGAATTAAGGCAAACCACTAAAGAATTACTTTATTCAAAAAGAAAATTCTTGCATTAAAATGTAGTATGTCACATGTATAACTGTTCTGAAGAGCAAATTCGGAGCTAGGTGTCTGACCATAGTATAGGGTTGAGGATGTCCAACCTGTAAGGCACTGCGCTAAAACGGAAGTACCATCAGTCTGGGCCAAGCCTGTCCCTATTCTGCATACAAGACCGAGAGGACTGCGTTAAGTATTTCTGGCTCCTCCTGTGAACTTCGTCCTGTCCACAAGTACTGAGGGCTGTCATTTGCAGGTAGTTTGCACAAGCTGAGCAATGCAGTTCGTGCTGTGTATGTGGGCTCATTCTTCCTTCCTGCTGGGCCTCTGCCCTCCTTTTCAAAGCCCTGTTCATGTTGACTTCATAAGACTTAATGCAGTCTGCCTTGGAAATATTAGGCAAACAATATTGCTAACTGACAAATATTAAATAAATTTAATCCTAAACTGAGACTAGCTTTTTTTTGTATGCAGAAATGCTTTACAGAGCATGAAGGTCTAAAACTTGGGAAGTAAACGTGTAGTATTGAAGTGTGCACTTGTACGTTTTCCGCTATTATTTGTGATGAAGACAGATGCTTTCTTATACTTGTTTCAATCTAGTTTGTTTATGGTGACCGTATGTACCTGGCTTATACAATGTATTTTGCATATTTCTCCTGGATTTGACAGAACTGTGTTTTTACAGTGGATAAGCACGTGAGGTTCACATTGTTTTCAGTTAGCAGCGTAGCTCTAATGTTCAGCAATTCTGTTGCATATGAGTCTTTGGAAAGACAGGTAGCTCTTCAGTATAACCAAAAGAAAAAATTTGATCTTCACGGTAAGAAACCTATCTGATCTTTGGAAGGAAGAAACTTCTTTTTTCCTATGGCAAATATGCTATGAAGGCAAAGTCTGGACCTCCTCAAGTTCTTCTGCCATCAAAATGTCTTTCAAATTCCCCTTTACTCTCAATTAACTCCCCTTTAATCTCAAGCAGAAGCATGCAAAAATGTATTTTTATGTTTTGGTGACCAGGAAATAATAATAAATCAGCCTTGTCAGTTGCAGAATTTCCTGTAACATTATTAGTTCGAAACAAAACATTTTTTCAAGTTAGGGCAATCTGGAGTTTCAGCTACCACAACTTTTTGAACGGTGCAGGCTCACTGGGGAGTGACTCGTTTTGTAGCCTTCAGTTTATTTGCAGATGATGGCAAGAGGATGCTGAGTTTTAAATGATCAAGCTGCATCTTGTCACTTTTTTCTCCTTTCCATGTTAACTCTGGGTGTAATTTGGTTGTTTCTCAAGGGCAATTCTTAGGGGAAAGCAGTTTTCTGTGTCAGTTGTTTTATGGGATAATAACCATATTTACATCTAAAAGAATTTAGTAGGGAAAATAAGGTAACTCATTTCTTTCAGAAATTCTTTTGATTCCATACCTTAGACTGTGTCTCTTACTTGATACATATTTATATCTATGCATTTAAATACCTGTTGTGATCTATTGTGTATAATCTAAATGTGATAAGGTTAGCCATAGCAAAAGTTATAAATAAAGGGGATGGAAATACTAATCTGTTTTCTAGCAAAAACCTGCATGCACACAGAATAAGGTAGTAATTTTCTTAATGTTTGTAGCAAAAATACAGCCTTTCCAAGATATAAAGGTATAAAAGGAAAAAATAAGACATGTAAAAATGGCTTGTGTTTTTATTAGAACACAAAATACTTTTCTGAGATATCTTTAGCGAATATTTTCATTTTGATTAGAAAAATATTTTTTTTTTTAAATAAAAACCTGTTTCAGCCACAGTGTGAAATGTATGATAATAGTGTTGGCAAAGATATTGTCTGATACCATTCCAATTTTTCAAAAGCAGCCTGAGAGAGGGTATGTTGCATGTTCTGTTAGTGTTTAAAAGCACTTACATTATTTTTTATGACATATGATTTACTGTTCTTGAGGTGAATATATGTCAATATGATATTCTTTTAAAAATTAATACATCATGATTAATTCAAATGTTCTTTTTATGTATTTCACAGCAAAAGACACAGTCAGAATCATTCACTGGGCGAGAGAAGAGATCAAATTCACAGTCCTACATTGGGCGACCTATTCAGCTCGACAAGATCTTGCTGTCCAAGGTTAAAGTGCCTCACACTTTTGTGATCCACTCTTACACACGGCCAACAGTTTGCCAGTACTGTAAGAAGCTTCTCAAAGGGCTTTTTAGACAGGGTTTGCAGTGCAAAGGTAAGTAAACGCCCTTTAGGAACATAAAAGCTAAGCATAATAAAATTAGTAAATTAGTGTTTGAGTAGTTACTATGTAGCCTTACTCATGATTTCTTCACTAAACTGTCTAGGTGTAGGCACATGTACAATTACATTGGATTAAGCTGGAGTCAAAATTACGGTAATTGCTGTTCCGCAGGAGCTGGCTGCATGACTGTTCTTTCGTACCCTGCGGTATATCTGCAGTAGCTCACATCTTTTTCATTCAGGTGTAAATTATCTTGTATTTGGCACTAGGTGAGCGTGTGCTCACAGGCAGTTACAGCAGAATAGTTAGCACAAAGGACTGTATTCTTCATTGTTTTCAATCTACAAAGTCTTATGCTTGAATTGAAGCATGTGCTTAAGTCCCAGCATTCAGTGTTTTGGAGGAGCTGTAATGGAAATAAAATAAGATGAGCTTATACGAGAATTTAAAACCCCATTTTTTCAATGTGACTAATACGCTCTCAGGTCTCATGGTGTTGTACCTTAGCAGGTACCAAAGTGAATCAAGCCCCTTGGACTGTAGCCTAGATTACAGGCTCACCTCAGCCTACTAGAGTGCCCATAAATTCAAAGCATTGTGCATGCTATGATGCTAGATAACATGGGCTAACAGATCCTTAAAACCACCTTCCTTCTATTAAAATAAACAATAACTATCATAGAATTAAGCGGTAGACTTTGTGTTGCTTCTTTGAACTAACACCCTGCAAAAATTCAAAGTTGCATTCATTTAACTTAAGATGTGATTCTGATGTTGATTTTTACTGAAGTAAAATCTCTATGAAAGGCATCACCTGTTTCAGCTAATTTTAAATTCCAGTGACGTAAGCAAATGTTAACCTGATTTTTTAAAAAAAATATTTACCTACAGTTTGGCACTGCTGTACCTCAGTTGGTTTTTGAATCAATCTGGAGTTAAATAATTACAAGGATATATGCATCCTTAGCTATTTCTTCCTTTTTGACTCTTTGCTTTTCCAGGTGTGTAAATAAGTTACAGCTTTTAGTTTACGTAAAATATGTTCCATAAGCCAAAAGAAAACAGTTAAGATGATATCTAATAAAGTGCTGCTTACAGATAGGAAAAAAGTAAAGGTAGAATGAAATAAAAATATCTAGAAAATAAGGAAGGTATTGAAGAAATCCTCCACCGAAAGCTGTCTAGAAGTTGCTTTGTGATACACAGAACAAATATTTTCTCACTTAACAATTGTTAGCTTGGGTTCTGCTGTTCCAATTTTCAGTCTGCAGCATTTGATTTGTAGTCAGTCATTTAAGCTGCAGTGGATATACTGCAGCCCGATCTGCTGCTTTCACTGGAAAAACAGCTCTGGCTTTGCAGCAAAGCACAAAGGTCTCCCGATGGCTTCCCTAGATGAGTTGAGCATGAGCTTCAGCTGCAGCTAGTGCCTCCACCCAGCTGCCCTCAGTAATGCTTTCCTTCCCCTTCGGGGAAACGCACTTCTAGCATCTTCATCCTGTCCCTTCCACTGGCAGGGCGCATGCAGCCAGTCTAAGGAACACTCTCTGGACACGATAGCTTTGTACCAGTGAAGTGACAGGGCTCGACATTTATAGGCTGAGTAGCAGGAAAAAATATGACTGTGTCACAGAAAAAGAGAAATAATTTTACTACATCCCTTTTTTTCTTAACAGACTGTAGGTTCAACTGTCATAAACGCTGTGCTCCTAAAGTGCCAAATAACTGCCTGGGGGAAGTTGCCATTAATGGAGGTAAGTTGCCTTAATGTTTCTGTCATTGTTTAAACCACCAGTTAAATTAAAAAAAAAAAAAAAGAAAAAGAAAAAGAAAAAAAAAGTAAAACTGTGATGGGTACAAAGACACATTTTTCCATTGCTTGGGAGTGGCCTTTCCTCCGCGATATTTCTGTTGTACGTCAAAGATGAAGGGTGGGAGGAACTCTACGAGTGGTTCATACACCATCAGCTCAGAGCATGTGTCTTCCAAATAGGTGGACAGGCTCAGCTGTGGCACAGAGGTGCTGTCAGCAGCAAAACAGCCTGGTGGTCATGGCCTGTTGAATGCAGAACGCCAGAGTAAAGCTACACCCGTGAGAAGCTGGCATTCACCTGTCAGATACAAGCACAAAATTGCTTTTTTTAATCTGGGGGGAAAAAGAAGTGTCTGGTTTAGGATTATCTTCCTGAGAATGAAAAGCATACCTGGAAGAACTGGGAAGGCTCTCCAGGAAAAAAATTCCACTGCTTCCTGTTGGCGTAAAACTAATCATACCAGTTGCCAGTAATAAAGGCTTGAATATCTACAGATTTTCCCATACATGTGCTGTCGGTTTTGTGTCAAGTATAGCAATATATGGGTAGGCTTGACAGACAGTACTGGAGAAAAAAAGGGTGATTGTAGATGAGTTGTTGATTGCCTCGAAAATGTCACTTTTCTATGTGATAAGGGAATGCGAAGTGTGGTAAAGTGTTCAGTTTCTAATGCATATTGCCATGTTAAGTTGTCAGCCTAAACTGCTTTTGAGGTTAATATATTAAGTATTGCCTTATTAGGTATGCTTTTTCAAACTTTAAATTGGTGATCTAATTTATTGAAGAGATATCAAGAATTTCCAAAATTAGGAATGTTAACTAATATTTTTCATAATACTTCTCATAGTAGTGTGACTGTATTACTACAGAGTTTTTCTGTTTTACAGCAGTTAGTGTAGGAAAAAATATTTCAGATGCTGAGTACCCAGCTTGAAACGTGATAAGGTACATGATTTTCCGGAAGGTTGATGTTGCACTCCTACAGCATGTTCCTCTCTGCACCTCAAACTGGACTCTTGGAGTCACTGTTCGTTTGGGGTTTTTTAATCTTTACACCATTTATAGTTCTCTTAACCATTAACAATCCCATAACGTAACTATTTCTTCAGGGTTGCAAGTAACAATGCTTATGGAAGTTTATGGCTTGATATTCAAATCTAAGAGCTAAACATACACCATGATGTGTTGATTCCATTGGTAACGGTATAGAGATTTCCCTGAAATTTGCAGTCAGAGAAAGTAACTAAATCTGCTTATGAATTATAAAATTTTTTCCTGCATAGGTGCAGCTTTAGAGAGGAGTGCAAAACAGGATTGATCTAAAGTGCTAAGAGAAGACAAGAAGGCAAGCTTTGTTTCTGGACAGTTGGACTAAATGAACCAAATTTACATTTGTTTCTGAATTATGCCTTGAAGTTCCCTCTTTCCATCTGAGGCAGCTGTATTTCATCCCTCCAACACACCCTCTGTGCCCTCTCCCTGACTTTGCCCCACAAGCAACATGCTACTTTTGTTGACTTGCCTCCTACACATGAATCTGATGCCAACCTGATGGGAAGTGACGGTTTGTCTGAGGAAGAGCTGACTGAGGAAAGCTTGTGCAAAGCCACTTGGTGTGAGAACACGTACTCCAAGCTTACTCCAAGTGTACTCCTTGAAGTTCTCCGTCTTAAAATTTATAGAATTTGGCTTTTCCCCACCGCGTAATATCCATAGTATGGTATGCATAGTGTCACAGTAGAACTCTTAATTGTGTGTCCTGAATGACTGATACAGGGTCCATAGCATTATCAGAGGCAATTTCATCCTGGTATCACATTTCTATTTTTACAGTAATTTGGTTAACATTATTTTCAAACTTAATAAATCAATACAGTATCTGTCACACTGTCCATCTGCTGTGTGATGCATCTTCCCCAAAATAGTAAGTGAAGGAAGAGCTGAAGCGATAAAATTCCAAGTATGGTCTCATTAATAAACACATTAAACACTAAATGTGGGAGGTTATTTTTAACTGATTGTGGGTTTATTAAAAATAGAGATTAAAAAAGTGTTGTAGGAATAGCAAAGAGAGAGCCTTGCACTGTAACATGTCATTCATGACTGGATGACTGTTTCTGCTAGAGATGAAGTATAATGTGTCTCTTAATCGCACATCAGTAACTTACATCCAAACTTTTTAAGACTGCTGTACATGGAAACAAATGTGCACTTACAATTTGAGTGAAATGCTATTAATTCAAAGCATTTTGCTGTCCGCCAGTTCAGTGCGCTTTTTCTTTTGGGGCATCCTCTACATTGACTGTCAAGAACCTTCCTCCACACAATTAGACAAAAGTTTCTTGATAGGAATATTTGGTGTATTGTATGTGATTTTACCTTACTTCAAATTCCTGAAACACTGCAGACATCCCAGAAAAGCTCTTGCTGTCTTTCCTATCTGACAGGACTGATGATTTTGACATGTTGGATCACTGCCTGTATAGCAGCAGCTTGAGTTTCAACAAAATGCCTTTTTTTGGTGTGTCTTTTTTTATTTTGGTTTGGTTTTGTTTGTTTGCTTTTGTAAAGTAAGTCCTTAGGTAAATAAGTTTAAGGCTTTCTCTTCCTTTCTATCTTACAAATAAATCCATTCACACGCAGCAATACAATAAAAAGTCATCTCTTACTTTGGTCTTGCTTAGGCATATCTGGTCTTGAAATTGGAAAGTTTAAAAATTTAAATATAAGCTGGAAGATAGTATTAATACTATGTCATAGTCAAATAAGTTAAATACTAAGTCTTTGTATTTTTTCCTATGCTATCTTACATTGATCTTTTTGATATTTATTTAATTTTTCTTTTCTAAAGTCAGGGAGTGTTATTTCAATAGTATGGATTACTGTGCTATATTGTGCAGCCTTCACAGAGAACACTGGTGCAAAGGAAATATCTTTTTTCACAAAAAGAGATAGTTCACATTATAAGCAATTGTCTTGGGAGTTATTTCAATACTTCATCATCATGTTATCATCATATTACAGAATTCCTAATTTTGAAATTACTGCTCTTCTAGCATCAGTTTGCAGCTGTAGCCTGCCAACAGCCATCAGGCCAGTACACAACATTCAAGCTGTTATAGAAAATCTGCCTGATCTCAAAAATAAAACTCATGATTGTAGAATGTGCATGAATAAGAAAATCTGCCTTGACTTTTGTCATTTTTTTAATAGAATGTTATATTTCTAAAAGTATTTTGGTTTGATGCCTTTACAGTTTTCTGTAGTGATTTTCTCCATGACTGATTACAGACCACACTTCACCAGTACACACTGAGTGGAGATAGACCCAAAGAGAACCTGAGTTTTCCTGAAGCTCAAAATTTATCACAATGATGTCATTGGAGTATTGTATGTTTTCAGATAATAACTTGAGAAATTATGTTCCAGATCTCCTTAGTCCTGGGGCCGAGTCTGACGTGGTCATGGAAGAAGGGAGTGATGACAATGACAGTGAAAGAAACAGTGGGTTTATAGATGACATGGAAGAATCTATAGCTCATGATTCTGAGATGTCAATGACAGGATGCCATAGTGACAATGGGGAAATGCAGGATGCTGATCCAGATCATGATGAGTCTAACAGGATGATCAGGTGAGTTGGGGAGTGTACCTCCCATCCTCTTTGGTATTTTTTAGTAACTATCCTGTCCAGGGCTCAAGTGAGAATCTACGTGGACCCTATTCTCGCTCCTTGATAATGGAAAGAGCTAGTCATATGTGGTAGTTCTGCAATTGCAGTGAGATTGCTTCACTGAATATATACATTAGGAATTTAAGAGAAACTTAAAAATTATTAAGTTGAAGTAGCAACTGAAAACTGATGCACAAATGATTGTTACAGGTCTACTCTCTTATGAAAATTATACTGTAAAATTTTATTTGTGCATGAGCCATAGAGAACAATGCTTTTTAAATTTGTTTTCCCAAGCATTTTTTCCCTGACTAAAAGTGCAATATAAAAAAAAAAAAAAAGAAATCATGTAAGTGGCTGTGGTATAATCAGCTCTAGATTAATTGTTTGCTTTTTTAGATAGCTTTAGAAAGAAGGAAAGTTTGACAAACTTGAAGTAGTAATTTCAAGCAAGTTACAAAATAGATTAGTGGTTTGAAATGACTAATCGGGAAGGGAAATGGGAGTTGAGTTGTGCAACTTACCTTAGAAATGTCTGAAGAGAAGAAAGCATTACTCACTTATTGGAACTGTACAGACTAGTAGGGAAAAAAGTAGAGATTATTCATTGTCAGGGAACCTAAAATGAATTAAGGTTCTTTCAACTGTAATTTCCTTGAGGCAAGGGATCTATACCTTGAAGAATCATAGGATGTTTTTCTTTCACAAGTACTAGTTTGACCTGCAGTTTCCCCTTTTATCTTGCTTACTAGGAGACTATTTCTGTGACATTCCCCTTAGCTCTACATTACTAACATATACCTGTTGTGCTGATAGAAAGCAATCCATTTCAAATAGACAGCATTGCAGGTTTTCAAAGTATAAATACCCAATTATAGGTAATAAAAACATTGATAACCAAGGTAATGTTTTACTTAGTTGAGGAGCACCCCTGTATTTCCAGTAATACCTTTGTAATATATGCAATAATACATTTGTAAGGGTAGTCCCAATGTCCATGGATTATTTTTAAGTGATCTATTAAAAGCAAATAAAATAGTAAATATCTTGTCAGTACAGACAAGTATAGTTTTATAGGGATTGCAGCTCATTTGATCATTTTCAGCCAAAAAAAGAGACGTTAACTCTGCTACAGTCTTAATGAAACCTTAAGACAGCACACATTTTGCATTTTGATTGGAAACTGCCAATTCACAAAATGTTTTATTTCCAGGACACATTACAGTGAAGCAAGGCCATCTGCAGACATCCACAGTCAGAACAACTGTGGAAACTTAACATATTATTCTTTTCCTGTGTGGTTTGTGCCCTTTTTTGTTAGAGTTGTTGCACCCATAGCTTTGCCAGCAGGGCAGAACGCATGAGTTCTGTGTTTTCACATACAGGGCAGCATCTCCGTTTAAAGTTCTACCAGAAATAACTAGGTTTTTAGGTTTAAGATTGAGCAGATTATGAGTCCATATTCCATTATGCAGAATCTGCTCTAGGAATGGTTAATTCCAACAGCAAGGAAAGTGGGAAGATGGGTTTGGCTTCTTAAACCTCTCCAACTAGATATTCCAGATTTTATCTGATGGTGCTATCAGGCATACTCTCAAGTTCCCATGCCTTCCCGACTTACTGTGTGTCAGACGAGTTGTGGAAAGTTTCAGCATGCATGCCCCAGAGTGCAAGGCAATGGGATGTTTCTTTAGGTCTTTGAGGAAAAAAATTTATTGGCTTAAACCTCTTTCTCCGAGAGGTTCCAGCAGATTCTTCACTGTGCCCTGCCAGGGTGTGCACAGCTGGTCGTTTAACACATTTTCTACTCTGTAAACCACCATAACTCCACTGTGTGTTTCAACCCAAGAAAGGTCATAGGACAGTAATCTGATGGACAGTGTTTACTTAGGTTATGAAAGATTCAAGATCAAGTACAGGTCTGAATCATACATAGCACAGGCTTGAGCTATGGCTCCCACACCCTAGTTGAGGACCTATGCATTTGCCCATCTTCTTAGCTCATCTTTAGGAATACTTTGGGAGAGAGAATGTGTGTGTGTGTAAGCCTTCAGAAGGTCTCTGATATTCTCCTGGTGTAGCATTAATTTTTTTTTTTCTTTGTATTCTCAAGATACTTGGAATGACAAAAAAAAGTAGTGTCCAGTCCCAGTGTGATAGTGATGATAAATATAAAAGTGGATATCAGAAATATATATATATTCTGATTTAAAAGATTTTTTTTCTTTTTGTCCAAAGTTATTTTCTTTTTTAAAACCGTTACTGATTTATTCTTAAGCCCTTCAACCAGCAACAATATTCCATTAATGAGAGTGGTACAATCTGTGAAGCACACAAAAAGGAGAAGTAGCACGGTAATGAAGGAGGGTTGGATGGTTCACTATACAAGCAAGGACACACTGGTAAGAAATCTAAAGAAAGACCTGTTTTCCTGTACACACTATATGATAGTACAGAATCAAATCCTAACAATACTTTGAGAATTTACAGTCACTTGTGTAAGGCATTTTTGCAGTATTTGTGATTCCTAAAGTCCTGACTCTTGTCATAACTGAAGACTGGCACTGCAACAGGAAACAGTTGAAACACACAAAAAATATCTGAATGTGTCAGTTGCGTTATCATAGCAGCCAAATGTGAAGACATTCTGAATTAAGTAAAAAAATATTATTAGCATTTTAGGGGCTCTGGAAAGTGGCTTTACCTTCCAGCTGCAGTCTCCTAGATATCTTGCTGCTAGGTGAATTGAGAGTTTTGCAAAATAGATTTAATGTAGAAAAAAGTTATTTTCATTCCGACCTGCTAAAGCAGGAACAAAGACTTCAGTATGTAGCTTTCTAAAGTGAGCTGGGGTGTTATATCTGATACAAAAAGAAAGTTTAATTGTTTTAGCAGCACACCTGTAGCAAATTGTGCTGAATGTAATGCAGACATCAAAGGGACATTTTAAATTTTTAACATTTGAACAATTTGAACAGAGCTAGGTTATTACCAAAACAAGAGTGGCCCTATAAATCCTATAAACTTAAATATAAAATCCTCATAAATATGTTGTAATAGCAAATCTTTATCATTCACAATTCATATCTTCAAACTTAAGTGAAACATTTTTTGAAGTGATGTTTTTGAGAAATGAACATTTCATTAATTTACTTGGAAAATGCTAGAAAAAAAATTCCCTCATTTTTCATTGCAGAGGAAACGACACTACTGGAGACTGGACAGCAAATGCATTACACTTTTTCAAAATGATACCGGAAGCAAATATTACAAAGTAAGGAATATTTTCAAATCTCTTTTTGTACCGGCAGAATATAATGACTGAATTGCTGGTTTAATAGATATTTACTGAAAGTACAGTAGTAGTATAACTTTGATCTACATTTGTTTTCATTATTTAAGCTGCGGATGTGTGTTTTGCCTTTCACAAACAAGTCTTAGATCAGAAAGGGGTCAGCTAAAAAGGACCTGTAAAATACATGTTGTGAAAATGGAAGGTTTTTAACAGGGGCAGTTCAGTACCAGTGACAAATTCTGGCACGAAACTCAGATGAGTAATAATATGAATTATTTCTGAACAATTAGGTATAGTATATATTATTTTAATTCTGTCCTTTGGACATTATGTTGTGATTTTGATTGTAAACCATTATTTTAATGCTCATATCTTTCTACCTGAGGCAGTTAAACTCCTTAGACATTACTGCAATAAATTTTAATAATGGAAAGTATTTTTTTCATGTGGCTCCCTTTCAGGGAAATATGTCAGTGAAACATGCCCTAAGTGTTATTCAAGATGAAAAAAATCAAGTTTACGCCTGTGTGAAAAGTGGATTTGGAATCTTAATGACAAATACATTTATTCTGCAAATAATTTATTGCAAATAAAATTTTATTAAATAGGGAGTCAATAGAGTTTGATTTTCTAGTGGAGTTTTGCTGACATATGGATGGTCCTGGTCTTTTCTGATGGCACCTCACTCCTCTTTTTGATAAGTTTAATTATATAAATAAAGTTCTACTTGGTCTTGGAAAGAAACATTTAGTATTTTACCATCAACAGTCCACTGTGTCGTGGAGTTTCAGGTTACAAGAACCTTTTTGTTTGTACGAGAAGCATGTGGTTAAAAGCAACAGCTAATATCATAAATCAGTTAAATAAAGTTCATGCTCTAGTTTTACATGTTGATAATCTTTATACAGAAAATAAAACATTTTTTCATTTTAGGAAATCCCATTGTCTGAAATTTTGTCTCTGGAACCTGCAAAAACTTTCACTTTACTTCCTCAAGGAGCCAATCCTCATTGTTTTGAAATAAGCACAGCAAATATAGTCTATTATGTTGGAGAAAACATAGAAAACCTCTCAAGTGTCCCACTGAATAACAGTGTTATCACTAGTGGTATTGGCATCGATGTGGCACGAATGTGGGAGATGGCAATACAGCATGCCCTGATGCCTGTCATCCCTAAAGGGGCATCAACTGGGTCAGGACCCAGCCTACATAGTAAGTTGATTAATTTCCTCCATTTCAGATAAGTAGAGTCGTATCACAAATGACATTGCTCAATCTTCTGCACACGTTGAAAGGAAGTATTGAACAGCTAGTAAAGGCTATTCTGTCATGGTTTATCACCTGTCTGCATATTATTTTAAACATCATGGTTTCTCATTCATGTATTTGCAGTTTATACTAGGACATCTGTATTAATATACAAGATGCAGATTTGTTAGGAAGCAAATAGTTGTTCTATATGTAAGGCATCTCATCTACATTTCTGTTGCTGACATATGTAATAACCTCCTTGTGCAGATGCATGAAGTTTTCTGAACTCTGGTTGCAAATTGATAGATTTTTCCCCTCGTGTCTGTAATTTGCATTTCTAACTATCTGCAGAAATAGCTCTTCACTCTTTAGGTCACTGCAGCATAGATAATATGCTCTCTTTCATCACATTTGGCTGTAAAACTGCCACAAATGTTGTTCCATGCTGAAATCAAAGGAGCTCAAATGTGAAGCACAACAAGGCACGGATGTTACACCAAAAAGACTGACTATATCTTTCCCTCCAATTTACATACCTTTGGGTAATTCTCTAGCAAAGATGGCAGCTTACGTAAACCAAACATGAAACTCGTTTAAATCTAGCTCAGTACTGATAGCAAAGTAGCACAGAGCAAACAATTCCCCACTGCTAGGCATGTGCTGCTGTGGTTGCTCTGCTACTTGTACTCAGCCTAGTTAGTGTAAAGTAAATTTGGATATGTCTACACAATTTGGATTAGACCTTTTTTTGCAATATACACTCGCTTTAGCACTTGACATCTGGATGCTATTAATGCAGTGCAAAATGCTAATGAAACCACAAGCCCTTCAGAAACCAAGTGATACAACAGGCTGTGGCATTACATGTCCAGGCACAACAGCTCACATACCAGATTAGATCAGCTGTGTCCTTTGCTTTCTTGACTGGGCTCCTGCATAAAATAGTGTCAAATTCTGGATGTCATTTCAATCAGGCTAGTTGCCTAGTGCCCCTGGTTTGAGCCTAGCATAGCTAAACAAATCACCTAAAGGGCTGGATTGGGAATGACAGCTGTCTTCTCTCTTGGGAAGTTTGAAAATTTTCTTTACAAGTTAGTAGTTATCTTTGGGATTTTTGTGTGGAAAATTAAGGTCATCTGAGACCTTTAGAACAAATTCCAGTGGGGACTGAGGGTGATGGCAACCTTCTGTCTTCTGCTCAAAGTCTCTGTGCTTTTCTTCATGTAAACACAAAGCAGCACATACATTTGAAAACAAATTGGCAATGATAAAAAGCCTCTGTCTGAAAAATTCCATTCCTGAACCAGTCTATTCCTAAGGAAAGGACGAGGGAATAAGTCACATGAGGCAGAAGTTACTCATGCTACTTACTGCAACTAGGAAAGGTGCTGACGGGCAGTAGTAAATGTCTACAGTGTGTAATACAGGCTTTGTAATAGAGAACACTGGTTTTGCTGAGGCTGAAATCCATAGTAAGAAATTCTAGGCAAATGTGGGAGTCAGAGGCGGCAATGCTCCCAAGGACCATTCTTTCCTCCTCAAAATAACATCTTTGTGTAATACACTTAGCAATAGACATATTCTCAAGTTTTATTGAACGCTTCAATAGGTTTGCTGTTCAGAATGCTTACGGTAACATCCTAAGCTCTGAATTTATAGAGGTTGGATCTGATATTTGTTGTATTAAATCCCAAGTGCAAGTTTTTATTTCCATTATGTGTTTTAATAATGTCTTTTAAGCCAGTTGAAATGTGTATTACTTTTAACACTACACATACCAATTTGAATGTGTATTGGCGTGAATAGCATCAAATACATTGTAGATGACACCATAAATAAAAATTATTATTAAATCCATTAAATAAAAACAGTTTACCCTGGTTGCACTTACGTCACTTACATGAGTATAAAGCCCCCAAAAAGAATGCACAAAAAGAAATAATGAGCTTAAAAATGGGAATTATGAGATTCCACTATTAAAAAATAGTGATGAAATGTATAATTCTGTTTTTTGCCATACACTGCAAAACTGTTGTTCAAGCCACATATTTGTGGGCTGGTGTAATTTTATACTGGCTGGGAGATGAACAAGCTGACCTAATTGGTCCAATTTCTAGAGCTGTCAGTAGATATTGATGTAATGTAAATGTCATTTCCTATTACTACATGTTTGAACTAGAAGCACAGCAATCTAAAGTATATTTTACTTTTTTCCCCAGGGGATATATCCATCAGTATTTCTGTGTCAAACTGCCAAGTTCAAGAAAATGTGGTGAGTGTTCTCTGGATGCTTGTGCTAGACATGCTATGATTAAGCTTGCGAAGTCATTGATCTGTTTTGTTAAGAGGAATGTTGGAGAAGAGTTCCCATCAGCCATTTTTCGCTTACTTTGTAGAAATTAACAAACAATTAGCTTTGCTAACTTCTGAGAAAAATCATCTTCATGGCATCTTGTCCTGAGGCACAAGAATTACATATGGGTAATTTTTCTTAACACAGAATTTAACTACGTATCCTTGCAGGATGTTAATTACCAAAAGGAAAAGCAAGCTGTAGAAGTTATTAGTTCATGGAATTTCTGTGAGCTGAACTTTGTAAAGCTAATCACAAGACTTGATAAACATTCTGTATATTTACTGATATTACACTGAGAGATCAGATATTCTCTGTTGTGCAAAGATGAAGCTCTGTCTGAAAGGAAGAGTTATATATGTTGTTACAGGTATGTAAAGAATTCTGGGTTTCTTTTACCTAGGACTGTTAGACACCGGACATGTGGTCAAGGTAAACAGACACACCAGTGATTTTTCTGTCTCAGGGACAGAGGAAATAAACAGGACTGCCTGCAGCGGAGTACAGCTTGGGGGCAGCTCTGGTATTTGCCAGAAAAATGCTAGGGAAGGATGTGTCCATTTGTTTCTTATGAAGAAGCAAGACAGCCTTTATTATCTACTCCTTGGCGTTCTTTTACTCTTCATTGTAACTCCTGGTTAAGTATCAGGAAAATGAAACTGAGCTCCAAGCTTTGAGGTTTATTTGAGTCTCCCAAATGAATCCGCTAACAGCTTGTGCTTTAGCTTGTGTTTAGGCACCAAGAAATAGTGAGATGTGAGACTCCCTCTCTGGCACAGATGGAATATTTTACCCCTCCCAGTACACAAATACAAACAGCCAAAGCCCAGAACTGCTGATGCTCACAAAGCTTTCTATAAACTAAGAAACCACTTGCATTTCTATGGCTGACATGAGAACTTTTTCAAGAAAATTTTAAATACACAATTTCTCCTTTTTCCTAAAAAACCAGCAGTAATTCCTAGATCTGGGATCCTGGGACATACAGGTGGAACGTTGCTAACAAGACCCTCTTTATTTCCATATGTACTTTCATCTTCAGATTTCACAAAGATAAAGTGTAATGTTGTGTGCTGGGGGCTACTTGCCTGGAAGATGGCAGCAGCTGAAACCTATTGAAAACACAGCAACTTTTACAGCAATTACAACCAGATAACATGGTTTTTAATAAAACTTGTGTGAACGTTTTTGGCAGATAATATATTTTGAAATGTACTATGGTAAATGTGTGCTGCTTCCCATTAGAAAAAGCAAATTAAATACAAATTTTGTTTCCATATCTCAGGGCTTAATATCTATTATGTTTATATAAACAGGATATTAGCACTGTATACCAAATCTTCCCAGATGAGGTGTTGGGATCAGGACAGTTTGGAATTGTTTATGGAGGTAAGGCTTTGGTGTGCTGTACTCTTATGCTTAAGATAGAAAATTTCTTGAATGGTGAAAGTATTTGGACTCTGAAATGTTTTGTTATAGAACTTAGCTGCCTGTTGGTTTATATAAGCAGTATTCATTAAACCATGAAACTGTTTTTTGTTGACAGTTGTTTTGTAATTTGAAGTTTTCTATGCAATAGTGTGTCAGTATATATGAATAGCTTCATAGTCTATGTAACTTCTAGTAAAGAAAACCCTGAAGTGCAGAAAACTGCTCTCTTTGAGAACTACAATAGAAGAAAAAAAAAAAAAGTATATTTTCTTCTTCCTGCTGTTTTTCTTGGCATGTCTTTGTGGGCTGTTTTCCTTTGTTTTTCAGTAGTTTGTTGGAATTATTTCTTTTTTTACTTTCTTAATCATTTTACCTCTTTTTCCTCCTTTTTTTCAGCAGTTTTTGGGAGTGTATTTAGGTACAAATGTTGTTTGAGACAGTGTGAAGTGAGAACTAGCTACAAATTTCTCACTGAAGAATCTCTGTGAGTCTCTGATAAACCCGGGACACCCACTCGTGCCTAAAGACAATCACCTCTTTTGTTATTTGCTAGTCTGGAACTGCTATCTAAGGACTAAACCTACAACGTGCCCATTGCAGAGAATGCAGCTTAAGTAGATGAACAAGCATAGGTAGATAGATAGATCAGAAAGATAACTTTGCATTTATATTCTTGAAATGCAGAGCTGCCTTTCTCATATGTGTATGTTTCTTACATGTTTAAACAGCTTTGTCATATGATGAGAAAAATTCTCTTGTCAAAGGGTAGAAAGGAGGGAAATGACAGAAAACTTCTAATGCCTTACATGACTTGATTTGCTACAAAACTGCTCAGAGAATTACTTTGTTGTGGTCATTTGTACAATCCAATGAAAGTGGAACATTTTTCAGAATTAATCATGTTAATTGATAGAGGCCTCTTATCTTATTAATGCAGGAAAACATCGCAAAACAGGAAGAGATGTTGCCATTAAAATAATTGATAAACTAAGGTTTCCAACTAAACAAGAAAGTCAACTTCGTAATGAAGTTGCAATTTTGCAGGTATTTTTCTATTCTTTTTTACTGTGTTGACTCCATTTGTACATTTCTATAAATACCAGATAATATGATCATTATTTTAATTGATAATCACAAGTATTTTTGCTCCTTAATCTGCATAAACAGCCAAGACCAAATGCATTGGCAATGCAATGTTAGGAATTACAATTTCTGCAGTTTTAAGCACCAGGCACAATCAGGAAGATGTACGTTTGTTAAACTAATTTGAAGTTCATCCATTCGTCTGTACTGTCCCTAGAAACTTCATGCCTGGTGTCTACAGGTTAGGGGCACAATTTAAATTATAAAATACTGAAACATTGTCTGGTTTAGGGGGGATCTGAAGACTGGCTATGTAATGATAAAACCTGCTGATCATGTTGGGAAACCTAGTGCTGTATTTATTTTTAATAGAATCTTCATCATCCTGGGGTTGTAAATCTGGAGTGTATGTTTGAGACGCCAGAACGAGTGTTTGTTGTTATGGAAAAACTCCATGGAGACATGCTGGAGATGATCTTATCAAGTGAAAAGGGCAGATTGCCAGAGAGAATAACAAAGTTTCTAATTACTCAGGTAAGAAATTAATTATAGACCTAGAAGGAGATTTGAGGTCAATTAGTATCACTGTTTCTTGTGTTTTGCTTTTGGCATAATTTACCTGTCTGATTTGTGAAAGACTAAATTGTAATATCAGGCATGGTAAGACAGCTTTGTGTACGTTATTTGTAAGGTAGTAAACCATTAAGAGGACCTAGAACTATACACATGTACAGCTGTCTGGCTGCTGGATGGCTGTAGCCATCAAGCTACCGTTTCTCATATGCTTGAAGAATTAAACATAAGAAAGGGATGCAAAGCTCTAACAGCAAACTGTTGAAGACCTACACAAAGAAATTTGAGCCTCTTGAACCGCCCCATACCTAACCGTTGCAGTTTGTACTATGCACTTCTGTGCATGTTTTCTGTGCCGCGATTGTGTCTCATCACTACCTCTGATTAAATGAGTCTGGTTTCCTGTATGACTTCCGTTAACAATGTGATCTGCGTCGTTTTGTTGTTCTTCTTCTTCCTGTTGTCATATTACTGTATTGCTGCTTCGACTGCCGATAATACTGGTTTAAATTTAGATACACAATTGAGTAGTGAGGCACCTCAGAATCAGAGCAGCCTTCAGCAATCAGGAAAAAGAAAGGAGCAGGAGCAGCCATGTTACGGTGGAAGTTTATTATTCAAGGTAGCATGTAGTAGGTTCCCTAGCTTTTAGGCTTTCGTTGGCGAAACTGCCACCAGCTTTAGAATTTGGTTTCTTGCCTTCCCAGGTTCATTCAGCCTCCTTGCCATTCCCTGCTCCAATACAGTGGGAAATTCTGTCAGCCCCTGACCAGGCATAAGGAAAGGAGTTAAAGTCACAGGAATGGGATAAAAATTTCTGTTACACTCTCTTGCCATGTTCTTGTGTGTGGAATGCAATAAAAATACATGCAAGGCTCTTTATGCTTTCTTCCCTCAACAAAATGTTTAATGGATCACCTAATACTTCTGTGAAGTTTTTTGAGTTAATTTAGATCTGGAAGGTCATTTTGCAAATGTTCCTGCATCCAGCATTTTCACGACCAAAAAAAAAAAGTAAACAAGTACTTAGAACCGAGGGTTTTTTAAAAATGTATAAAATATGAAGTCTTTGGAGAGGGAAAAATCATATGCCATACAGTGAAACATCAAGAAAACGTGAGGCAGAGCAAATAATAGCTAATATTTTTCCCTTTTTTCCCCCCCATTGTAGACTTTGTTCTAAAAGGTACA